>NC_061514.1:24704628-24976986 GCF_022539505.1 Lolium rigidum | reverse complement strand
TGCTTGAGATTCAGCTCTAGGTTAGGTGAAACGACGATTCGGACTCAAAATATCCGATGCAGAAAGTTTCAATGGTTACCAAGGAGGTAAAGTTGTTAGGATTCTCGCGGGATATGGACTAAGTGTCAAGATCCAAAGAAAGAGCTAGATTGCAAGACCCATGTGGTTGCGATTGCCATAAAGACATGTGCACCAACATGAACGCAATGAACACAACCAAGTCCTTATTTGGAAACATAAAAGAAGATAATGAAGTTCTTGAACTTCTTCTCTTGCTTGAACAAATCGAGTCAGTGGCTTGTCATGCATATAGGAACATTTCAAGGAAATGGAGGTAACAACCTACCATCTCAAAGAAAATTCTGCACATGCATGACCGAGCTTGAGATTCAAAGAATCAAAGAAAACTTAGCTCGAATTCACGACGACATCTTCCGTGAATTGCACGTGAACCAGGAGGGGTTACTTCTAGCATCAGAACACATACCTCGTGATAAAACAAAGATAGTTCTTAAAAGTTTCCAACATTAGTGCCAACTATTCAATATGAACCTCTCAAAACATGGAGGAGAGATGAATGTCGTTGATGGGCTCAACAACAAACTTATCAAGATACTTCAAGAGGATGGACTCATATGTTGCATGAACGAGGCAAAAGTATTGGTCAGACCAAAGACCAATGACATGATGGTATACGAAGACAAAACACCATGAGTAGAAACACCATCAAAATAGTCCTTGGAACTAACTTTGATTTGGCGATAGCCCAAACTCAAATCAAAGTTTAAGGAAGATAGCGAGATCCACAAGGAAAATACTATCACGACTGCAGAGCATGGACAAAACAAGACATCCCTTTAAGAAGGCATAAAGTTGGATCAAGCATTTGTCTTTCAATTCTCCAAGTTGTTGTTTATGCTCAACCAACTAGTCCGAGGGTTTATCCAACATGGTTATTTGGAAGAAAGGAGTAGTTCAAAGAACCAACTTACTCATGAATTCAATAACACGGTCATGTGGCAACATGGAGATTCTTCTAGAAAGACAACTAGAATATCACAAACCACTCAGATATACCACTCGAATTCAAGAGGAAAATGTTGCTTTACAAAGAAATCGATGTGGTTTTGAGAGTTTCGGTATCGAGTCTAACTCTTTGACCGAAGAGGTGCGCTCGAACAAACGGACTTGACAGAGCACCATCAAACTTCGCTTAGTAATTGGCGTAACCAATCATACTAAGAATGATACAAATGTACTTGGATTTCGAAGCAATAAGAATCGCTAAGAATCTCGAGATGTTCACATCAATACGCACACTCCAACATTCCCAAGCCTTGGTAGCTCCCGAGAGGAAGAGTGAGTAAGGATGTGTAAGAGCATCACTTCATCAATAAGGCCATGGTATACAACACGACCTCTAGATATAAAAGGAGTGTGATACTTTTGAGGTAGAGCAAATAGAAGCGGCATACGCCTCATATTACAGCGGATGACAACACTTTGACGTCCTAGAAATGGACGAAGTGATGGAGTTTTTATCTCAAAAGCAAGAGAAACATGCATCGGAGAAGACAAATGCATATTTGCAACTTGGCTGCTAACTAGCGGAACAAAGGTGCGGAAAACAACTAAAGAAGAGGAACATAATCGGGATAACAAATTCCCGAGATGTATATGCACAAGATAACACTTCGATGAAACTCATGCCGAAAAGGAAGTTGTGGCGAGTCACAACCATAGATGTGAAACTCGAAAGAGCACTCTTATCATGACCTATTTGGTTCCATGAAAGAACCTCTGCCATAGCAGTGGAAGGAAAAGACCTTTATGGCTGCAATTCAACATGATGATAACCATAAGCTTGAAGGCTAGCTTGATTTGAATTTAGCCATCCTGATGTAATGTTTGAACATTAACACCAGTGTTCAATGGAATGGATCTTGGGTTAAAGGCCAGCTTCATGTACTAAGATTCATTAGAATCCAGCACAATCGGGGACCTTCGGTTCAAGTCCAAGGGTTAGAACCCGTGAAAGGAGTAACTACTAAATGAGTGACACAGAGGACACTTCGAGGTAGTAATCACGGTGTAGCATCTAGAAGCAATGCATAGCTTCCAAACAGCCCAAGCAAATAAAAAGGAGGCATCCAAGGCAAAGGAAACCTCAAAGCCTAGAACAGAATAATGTGGAATCCACAAAATAGAGAGATTATGATGGAAAGGAATCTCTGCTTGAAACAAACAAAACAAAGAGGAAGCATAGAACACACACGACTCTAGAGAACTCTTGCACTAGGTCAACCAGGTTTAGAAACGACTGCCCTTGAGGCACCTAAGTTTGAAAGACTAGAAGAGATAGAAAAACTTTCAAATCAACGGTAAGGCACCTTAGAGTTAGAGGATACCAGATAAGGAGTAAAAAGAAGCCTAATCAGAATTTCGCAAATACTTTTAGCTTTCAAATAGTTTTCACAAACACTAGACTCAACACCGACCGGTAGAAAGGGTTTCCTACGAGCGATCCTGCTCCGATACCAAAACCTGTGGCACCCCGGGATCGGGGTTAGACAAATACCGGATCTTCGTCCGACATAAGCCTAACCTAGAGCTCGAGAGCCTACGAGTGAGAGAATCGGTAACACAACAGTGACTCTACGGCCAGAAAGCAAATTATTACAACTCTTAACAGAGTCAAGATCCAAATGATTACACGCAGAGGTCACTGACCTGACATTACATCAATCAACGGAAGCAAGTTATGCTATTAGACATAGCAAGATAGCAAAAGGCCTAAGAGGCCAGGAGCATAACGGCGACGTCCCGGCCCATAGATTCCGTGGCTGCCACACGGGAATCCCAAGCTACTCGTCGATGTCGACTTAGAAACCATCATCTGTTGGAGCGACTTCGTCTGAAACAAAAGCATGCAAAGCTGAGTACAGGGACTCAGCAAGACTTAGTACAACCTTTTAGCAAAGCGGGTATGCGGGCTTTACTGTAGAGCTTCTTTTGCGTAAAGCCGGCTTTCCTTTATTAAACAAGAGGAAGAAGCTCGACTACTCGGAACCTTTAAAAGGGGATAAGAGAGCGATATCAATAGCTCTACCGATCATCATATTGTATCCACGAACCATCATCATATGTAACCACTCGTCTCGGATAACCCCCTCGAAACCCCGAAGGAGGGAATCCTTATTCACACCGTTGCCAAGTTTTACCATTCGGTTCATGTTATCTATGATCGCGTCATCCAGCTCCAAGTCGTCCATAACCGTGGACACGGCTACTCGAAAGATTTAACCCTGCGGGGGTGTACAACTTGCCCACACGTGACGACCGTCTCCATTAGCCACATGATGCCCTTCGGGTTGGGCAGCGGCGGAGGGTGATCGCCTACAACCTTTACCTTACGTCGACCTATTCCATGAGCCACGCCAAAAGGTTTTAACCCGCCATCGTAAGCTCAGGCCGTCTCCGACGCGGAACCGTTCGTTGTGTGCGGAGGTTGGTTTCCTAGGGACTTTAACCCCGGGGACTCTAACCACGGGGACTTTAACCCTGACCAACCCCGGCCACATTCCCTGTATGTATGCACCTCTTTGCAAACGTTTTCACACACTCATGCGTATGGCAAATGGAACACCCAAACTAGGTAGCTCATGGATAGATCTAAGCAAGTTAGTGAGTCGACGGGAGTCCCACACCTCCACGTGTGGTTGTACGCTCTGGTCTTGGATCAAGAGACAGGAACTCGGGTCCTAGGGCGGCACAAGCGAAACAACCCACCACATCCCAATGTGGCCTTTCGTCGAAGCCTTTAATCATATTCATCAATCATCTCCACACTTACTACAACAACTCTGTCATGCTTGATTCATTTCATTGGAAGGCTCCGAGTCCGAAGACCGGAGCGAATAGCGTAACGGACTAAGCATGGCTAAGCATAGAGATATAAAGGCTCCTAACGAAGCACATAAGCCAAACCTAGTTATGCTAGGAAGCACGTGGATCATGGTATTTTGGCTACAAGGATAGAACATGCATTTGATAGGATAATTCTACCTATCGATAAAAGACATTGGAATCGCATGCAATATGAAGTAACCGAGAATGAAAGCATTTGTAAAACATATATGAACCGAGGCTAGGGCTTGCCTTTGTCCCTAACAAGATATATGGATCTTCATAGATCTTGTACTTGACTTGTTCGTCGATGAATAAGTATTGATCTTCGGTGTTGTCTTCCTTCAACGTCTTGGGCACGTGTTCTATCGATCGCGAAGAAGCAAATACCGGAAAGGTAAAAGAACAATCAACACATGGCATCGATGCAATGCGCATACAAGGATGATGACATGACATGTTAAAGGTATTGAAACTAACCCTAAGACATGATCATCAATTTAAATGGAGTTGGAATGCATAATACATTGCATTTCCATAAACCCCACATATTAAAGAAAGGGTTCATTTGTTCTCCTATTATAGACAGTGTTCAAGTTTCTTAAGCATGCATGAAAATGATATAAACATATAGATCTTGTTTTTCTGAACATTTCGATATCTTATTGGCCTTTTTGTGATTTTATATGAATATTCTGTGGATTTTACAAGTTCACTTTATTTTCTGAAAAACAGAGAACTGACTACGAAATTTAGTATTCTAAACTTTCTGAGAAGACCTCACCTATTTTGTTAGGCAACGCTTAGCTTAGAACTTCATTAGTGTAGTTTTGTACTAAAAACATGGTTCAGTTTTGCAAGTACTGGCATAATAGGAAAGGAACTTTGTGCCAAAAGTAGATGGATTCACATCTATTCAGAATGGTCAGGAATAAGGGATTCGGTGCAGCTCCAGTTCAGAAACATGTACGTATATGAATTAAACCTGAACATCGTTCCTGCAGAAACTACCGACAGCCATCTAGAATGATTCATTTTCTTAACAGGCTCTCAAACTGGAAGAACCGGCAATCTGTCTTTGGATTGTCTTATGTAACTCTCTATTTTGCTGGAAGTTACAGAATGTAGTTGTCTCTCTAATTCTTATTGAAACTTTAGTTACTACTGTGATTAATATCTTCAGAAAACAAGTTCAGAAGATAGCTAAATTTGAGAAGGGATTCTACATGAATCTTGTCTACAAACAAGCCCTATCATGAACGAGAAGATCTGAAGTTTCTCTCATTCCATTCAAAATACTTTTTCCACCTCTGACCAAAGCTAAAAACAGGAGCACGTGTGCTTACAAACTGAAGGTTGTATGCATCTAGGCTTAAACACAAGCAGTAACGAATCTACTTGTTTCAGAGTGAAGTAGGAGACAATACAGTAGCAGCAAGCAACGAAAATAACTTACATACAGGAGTGGCTCTGAACATGGCTTCATCACCACCAGCTATACCTGATCGAGAAAGTGCCTTGCTTGGCTTTTTGATGGGGCTTCGCCTCCTAAACTCTCCAGGTACACTCGCTAATCGATTCCGGCGGACGGATGCGGACTCCGGCGACTGCTCCGGCGACTGTCCCGGCGACTGGTCCGACGAGACTGCCGGCCTTCTCCTCCCTGAACTCCTCTATTCCCTAAACTAATTCTTCTCAAGATAGGTTACAGCCATGTTGTTTGTTCTTGGATCCTCACGCGGTGCGACTCGATGGATAAGATGGCCGGATGGCTTGTTATGTGCTACGCTGGGAGTAGTAGTACTACTTGGTTACCTCTCTCCCTAGATATTTTAGATAGGTGGTGCTATAGATAACCATCACACGTTGCTACAAATTCAGCTCTTGCTAGCTCATATGTGAACTGAACTAGCTAGGTATACTTTACATTGACTCTTTGATTCAAACAAAATAATTGTAAATATTTACCCCTTTGCAAATATAATGTTGGCAAAACAAGGCAGGTAGCTAATTGGTAAAAGTAAAGTAAATACTTTTATCAGTTACCTTTCTTGTCTAAAGATACAATATTCTTGTTTGAAGACTTATTGCGGCATTTATCCATTTTAGGGTTTCCATTTTATTTTAAATGCGAAAAATTCTTAGTGAATTTTAGATGATGCTTATGATGCAAATGCACTTAATTACAGACATGGGATGTTACAGCTTTGTATCGCCACTAGTTATGTGCTACTCATGTGATGTTATTAAAGTAGTCTATTCCTCCTGCATGGTGTAAAGGTGACTAGTGTGTGCACCGTGTGGTTCTTGTTGTAGGCTATGATCATGATCTCTTGTAGGTTGTGGAGTTAATTATCATTATGATAGTATTGATGTGATCTATTCCTCCTTCATAGTGTAATGTGGACAGTGTGTGCGCTATGTTAGTTCTTGGTTTATTTTGCAATGGTCTATTATGCTCTAAGGTTACTTAAACATGAATATCGAATGTTGTGGAGCTTGTTAACTCCGGCATTGAGGGTTCGTGTAATCCTACGCAACGAATGATGTTCATTATCAAACAAGAGTATATGTAGCACATATGAGAAAGAGTTATTTATTATGCGATCAATGTTGAGAGTGTCCACTAGTGAAAGTATGATCCCTAGGCCTTGTTTCCAATACTGCAAACACCGTTTGTTTACTGTTTCGTTGCATGTTTACTCGCTGCCATATTTTATTCAGATTGCTATTACCACTCATATACATCCATACTACTTGTATTTCACTATCTCTTCGCCGAACTAGTGCACCTATACATCTGACAAGTGTATTTGGTGTGTTGGGGACACAAGAGACTTCTTGCTTTGTGATTGCAGGGTTGCTTGAGAGGGATATCTTTGACCTCTTCCTCCCTGAGTTCGATAAACCTTGGGTAATCCACTTAAGGGAAACTTGCTGCTGTTCTACAAACCTCTGCTCTTGGAGGCCCAACACTGTCTACAAGAATAGAAGCACCCGTAGACATCAATGGGCTCTTGGCTGGTGGTCCGGGTGGCAGCGGTAGTCGGAATTCTGCAAACAAGTAAAAGGGATCACATAAGAAATGACTTTATCAAAACAGAGACGCACCATACTCGGAAACTTACGGGGCGCCGGGGATGATGGGGCGCGAGCGTTTGCCTCGCTGTGGCAAGCATCTTCAAACGTTCCCGCTCCGCTTTCCTCGAGTCTAGCGGAGGGGCTTGATGGTCTTGGGCTTCTTGGCGGAGGCCTCGCCGCTGGCTCCGGCTTCGAGCCGGGAGCTTTGGCGCGGGGACGCTTCGAAGGTCGAGGGGCTGCCTTGCGGGGTGCCTCGCTCCTCTTCCTCTTCTTCGTCATCCGGAACCTCCTCCGCCGTGTCGCTGTTGACGGGGACACGAAGTATGGCGCGAAAGTTTTCCTCCGCCAAAGTATCGAGCTGGAAGGAAAGCTACTATAAGTTAGTCAACATCCAAAAACTTGTGAAGTTTGAAGTAACGAAGGGATCAGAGCTTACCGGAGGACACTGGTTGTTTGTATAAATATCCTTGATCAATTTCGGGATCGGTTGACCCCGGCCTATCTTCACAAGCGTCTTGAATCTCCTCTTGAGAGAATCAGCCGGAAGGTCGTGGCGGGTAGCTCGGAGCTGGTCGTCCGCCCGGTGTATGCGCAGATTAACCGTGCATTGTAGCGTAGTGGCTGGATCCGCCGGGTGAACCAGGCGAGTGTGAGCTGAGTTCCGGTTAGCCCGTCATGGACTAGCCAGGAGATTCTCCGCGCTGCCTTCTCCAAGATAGGAGTTTGGGCGAGCGAAGGGACGAAGCTCCAGCTCGCGAGTTCTTCCGGAGGCTCGTTGTTGAACTTGGGCAAACCGTCGTGGATCTCCGGAACTGAAGCGTTCTTCTCGTAGAACCATCCGGCGTTCCAGTACCGGACGGATTCGTGCGAATCGTGAGGAGGATACATGCGGCCAGTTCGGAGCATGAACGTCATGCTTCCGCAGTTCAACATGGCTTTGTTCTTCGTCTCTTTCTTCACTCGGAAAAAGAACTGCCATAATCTGATATCTGGTCGGATACCGAGATGCCCTTCGCAAAGTGTCGCGAAGTTGGAAAGCAGAAGGTATGAGTTGGGACAGATGTTGTGGGGCTGGAGCCCGTAAGTGTTGAGGACGGAGAGAAAGAATTCCGAACAGGGGAGCGATAATCCGCGTTCCACCCAAGCTTTGGTCATGACAACTTCTCCGACTCCGGGCTTGGGGACGACGGTGTCGCGTATGAAGCTCCGAGTGAGCGGAGATCATACCCTCGTTTTGGAGCTCTCTAAGCTCCACGTCGGTAGTTTCGCAAGGCCACCATTGACCCCGTTCTCCTTCACGGATCCGAGCCTTGGAGGCCTTCTTGTTTTCCGTCTCCCGAACCTTGGCTGCCATTCTAGCTTGCCCTTGGAGTTCTTCTTCGAGCTCTTGAGCGGTTGGGATCCGGCCTAGTTTGGTGCTGGGAAGATGCGGAAAAAGGTTGAGCTAGCCGGATGTCGGAAACATATGGTGGAAGGTATGCGATGGGATCCGGGCAGATTGGTTCTAGCAAACTGGGTTCCGGGCTATTTGGAGAACTACCAGTACAAAGTGGTGAATCGATTGGCATGCTTCCGGCTGCACCCATGCAAAGTATTTGAGTAATCGGAAACTACTCTAGTCTACTTCTTCTTCTACAAGTCCGGTGCACGTACCGTTGATGGCGCGGCGGACCGGCGATGCTCCGGTGAGGATGAAGGTCGCCGAACTTGCTACGAAACGACCCGCGCGACCACGAATCGGCGGCGGGAGAAATTTCCCGATCAACCGAAACAATCTTGGCGCGAGGGGAAGCTTGGAGCGACGGTGCGCGAAGTTCTCTGTGGCGGGGCTCGCCGGAGCCGAGATCTGATGGGCGGCGCGGCGCGAGGAAGAAGATGAAGTGGTGAGGAGGTGAAAAGAATGGGAAGTTACCGCGCGTGGGGGTATTTATAGACCTCGCGCGGAGATTCACGTTTCGGATCCGACGGCGGAAACTCGAACGGTCTCACCGTTGGATGCATGACGCGTGTCTTAGGTTAAAAGCGGTAAAATGACGTGGAGGTAACTTAACCGTGCGCTCCCAAAAATTCCGGCTGAAGATTCGCATCTGAAAATTTATCGCGGGAAATTAGGAGGTTGTGCGCGGGAAAGATGGAAACTCCGTTACATTATCGTTACTGAAGGACATATGATTTCCGAGAAGACGATGTCGGAAACAAGAAAGTTTGGAAGCTCTTCAAGATTCTCTTCGGTTCCGAGTTATTTGAAGACGGAAGAATGATGAATCTCGGAGAACTTCGGGGGCTACTGTTGTGGGTATACTTTATGGGTATATCAACGACATGGCCTGGATCCGGCAAGCCCGGGTGGCCCCAGATGGTGATGGTGGCATATGGCCCATCGGGCGGCCCAGTTGCTGTTGATCGTGAAGGATGAAGTCCAGCCCAGGAACGAGGAGCCGGATCTCAACCGACCTACGAAGGAGGCCGGATCTGTGTAGGCCCATAAAGTATCCGGATCCAGCACGACCAAGAGGGAAGGCGGATCCTTGACGTACACGGCAAGATATTGTACCGTAGTTAGGCAACTTGTATTCCGGCTAGGACTCTCCATGTAAACCCTAGATCCGTGCGTCTATATAAGCCGGATCCCGGGAGCCCTAGAGGCACAACCACAACCATTGTAACAACGCGCAAGCGCCCGGATAATTCCGCACAAGCAAGCAGTAGGCCCCGGCCATCGTGCAGGTGTTCCGAAGCTGGGTAACTCGCGTACCACCATCCCGTGTGCACTCCGCCCTATGGCCCCCGCTTTCTCTCTCCTCGTGAGGATCCCTCCTCCGGGGTATCGTCGATTAGGCAACGACAGAACGAGATGTCGCCTAGAGGGGGATGAATAGAAGTTTTTAAAACTATTACAGATTTGGCTTGTAAGAATGCAGAATTAAACTAACGTTTATTTTACAAGCAAAAAAACATAAATATGCTAGGCACAACTAAGTGCAACAACAAAAACTCAAGCTAAGCAAGATAGGCACAAGGTATATGTAACACAAGTGATAGGAAGATATAAGTACATCAACCACGATGGATATCACAAGGAAGGTAAACTCGGGTATAGATATAACTAAGGCACGCGGAGACGAAGATGTATTCCCGTGTTCCCCCACACAAGGTTTGGCACGTCACGTTGGAGAGATGTGGGCTATCACGAAGGTCTCCTGAAAGCCACGAAGGCTCACCTTCTTCTCCAAACCAATACGACGAAGGACAAATGCCTTCCCTTACGGCTAGCTTTTCCTCCACTCCAAAGATGGCAAGCTCCACAACCACTTCACAAGCTCCACGAAGGAGAAGCCCGGGCCTCTTCACAATCTTCCTTGAAGAGGTCAGCGGAGCACCAACCGACAAGCCAACTAGGAGGTCACCCCTCCAAGAGTAACAAGCTCGCAGCCTCTCACTCGAACGAATAGTAATGAAGAGCTCAACACTTATGCAAGGATGCAAAAGCAAGAACACCAAAGATGGTCAAAATGCTTCACACTCCAATTCCACTAAAGCAACAAATGCTATGGAGGAACTAGAGAGGAAGAATAAAGGAGGAAATCAACAAATGACTCCAAGATCTAGATCCCAAGATTCTCTCCTCACTTAGAGGAGGAATTGATTGGTGGAGATTGTAGATCTAGATCTTCTCTTTCAAACCCCTCAAGAAGATGCAAGAATCATGGGATGGATAGAGAGGAAGCAAGCTTTTGAGGTTCAACAATGGAGTAGGAGAGAGAGAGAGAGAGAAAATAGTGTGGTTGACCTTTTTTTCTCAAGGAGGAAGAAGGACTATTTATAGCACAAGGGGGAAACTAGCCGTTTGGGGAATTCCTGCGGCCCGTACCGGCGGTTAAACCGGCACTGCCGGTTCACACGCCAGAATTGTCTGACGAGCAAACCAGCTGACCAAAACCACTGCCGGAAATCTCCAGCACACGAGACTGGACCGGTTGTGAAACCGGCATGCCGGTTCCCTCACTGGAACAAGACCAGCTCACCGGAACGAAACCGGTTTTGCCGGCACAACGTACTGGGATGTTTTCCGGTGCAACCGGAACCATTTTGGCTCGCCGAGGTATTCCAGGAGGTGAGCCGGCACCGCCGGTTTCGCGCCGAAATCGCCGTAACCCCTCAAACGCAAGCTTTGCTCGAAGGAACTTAACTTTGACAAAGTTTCCAAACTCCGATTGAGATGAAACCAATTTTGATGGAAAGATAACGACGAATAGAACCCAACAAAAATGGTAAAGACGTCCAAACTCGAAAACGTAATAGAAGATGCATGTGGATTCCGTTTTCAATGAACTTGGGCTTGTTGAAAAGCTAGCAACAAGCTCAAGAACCTCACACAGAGAAACACCAAGAAGCAACAAGAATATAGGGATGCAAAGGTATGCAAAGTATTGAGCTCCCTAAGACGATGCGATCAAGTTACCGAACCGAAAGCCCCTCTTAATAGTGTGGCTATCTATCCTATAACCCGGTCTCCCAACAACCACCTTGAGACCGGTAAAAGGAAAACCTAGCAAGGCCATACCTTCTCCTTGCGCATCCCGCTTGATCTTGATGACAATGCTTCAAGCTCCACTCAAGCCGGAACGCCTCACTTGATCGTTGTTGCTTCGTGAAGACTCACAAATGCTCCCTCATACACCATGATGGGATAGCTTCATTGAGGCACATATTCACATGTCCATTATGGACCGCAAGCTTCAAGCGTGATATCTTCGATATGCTCATCTTGAACTTGCCCTTCTCAACTTTGATAACATCCATACTTGATACCATCCTCACATGGGATATATGAGATCATACTCTTGATGCATGCCCATGACAAGATACCTAACCCACATAGGCAACACAAATACACATATATAGTGGGTTAGCTCATGAAGCATAATTGACAAGGCTTACCATACCACAAGATCACATGATCAAAAGTGGTAAACTCTTTATGCTTCATGTGTTGATCAACTTGAATTTAATCTTCACTCTTAGTCTTGGTCAACCTTGTATCTCTTCAAATCGATGATCTTGATGCCAAAATCAAATGTATATAAATCAATCTTCATGGCATCCACACTTGAATCCAACACATGGACTACAAGCAATACCTATGGAACATTCCTTCATATAAACACAATGAAAACATTAGTCCATAGAGGATTGTCATTAATTACCAAAAACACACTTAGGGACATACGCTCCCGGTTATTAAATTTTGTTTTAAAATTTAAATGCACTTTCAAAGTATTGAAAATTTTGGACACAAAATGTATTGGGTACAGCTCGAAATTCTACAAGCTCACAAAGTGATTTCATGGAAAACCAACTTTTTTAGTGTCATATGTAAAAAAGACAAATTTTGGTGTAAAAAATGTTGTGTATGTGGTGTTTTTTTTTTGTCTTTTTCACACAAGTCACAAAAATATCAGGTTTTCGTAAAACTTTATGTGCGCAAGTAGAACATCGATACGTAAGCTCAAAGTTTTTTGTTTGAATTTTTTTGATATTTCAAAATATTTTTTCGGTGGCAGGAGCATATGCTCCTATGTGCTGAATTGAATTTCAGAGTATTTCGAAGTTTATCATATCCAAACAACACAAGCGATGAAACCTGATCGAGTAGAACAACCGGTATTATAAACTTTTGAGCTCTTTTTATATAGGAAATTCCAAGTTTGAAGCACTACAGGAATGGCTCGTCTGCGCCGACGGCCGTGGCGTACGCCGACGGCCAAATGTCGGGGCCGTCGGCGTACGTCCGGTCCATGGCGGCGGCCCATCGAGCCCCTCGGCGTAGACATGCCCTCGGCGTAGAGGGGCTACCCAGACGGCCACCCTCGGCATACTAGAGGCCGTCGGCGTATCACTAGCATGCGCTCCGGTCCCGCTCCGGCCGTGACGGCCGGTCACGGCGTCGGCGAAGCGCCGAGGGCCACCCTCGGCATAGGGCATCACCCACCTATGCCGACGGCCACCCTCGGCATACACATTTTTTTTTCTTTTTTCTTCTCGGTCATTAACTTTATATTATGTTTGTTTTATTTATGTACTAGTATGAATTATGTAAAAATAGTTACTTTTTTAAAGAAAAAAAATGGTAGATGGCTTATGTAGATCCCACGAGTGACGCTCTTCGTAGACGGGTCGACGGGATCCAGATGAGGCCCAACATCCGCTATCGATGTACATATGTCCTAAAACAAAGGAAAAAAGTCCATTGCTAACCCTAACTTTAACCCTAACCCTAACCCTAGGGGTAGATTTGCGGGGTCCCCGCCCCTAGGGTTTCCCTAGATACAAACCACCGGAGCGTCCGAATTGCTCGGAAACTCCCGCTTACGGCTCATCCAGGGCCTATTTCATTCCAAACCTATGGTTTCCATGTGCATATGTCCTAAACAAAGAAAAGAAATTAAAAAATCCATTGGTGAACCCTCGCACGAAAAAGCTATAGGGGTAGATCTGCAAGGTCCCCGGCCTAGGGTTTCCCAAGATACCGATCACCGGAGCGTCGGAATCGCTTGAAAACTTGCATTTGTCCCTAACATATGTGTACAATTGTGATGTAAGGTTTGTCTAACCTTGCATGTATCCGGCGTTGACGATTTCCGCATACATTGGCCCGCACTTGGTAAAATCCAGGATCCGTATGTGAAAACTCCTGCTACGGCTCATCCAGGGCCTATTTTATTCCAAACCTATGGTTTCCATGTGCATATGTCCTAAACAAAGCAAAGAAAATAAAAAATCCATTGGTAAACCCTCGCACGGAAAAAGCTATAGGGTTAGATCTCCAGGGTCCCCGCCCTAGGGTTTCCCAAGATACAGATCACCGGAGCGTCGAAATCGCTGGAAAACTTGCATTTGTCCCTAACATATGTGTAAAAGTGTGATGTAAGGTTTGTCTAACCTTGCATGTACCCGGCGTTGACGATTTCCGCATACATGGGCCCGCACTTGGAAAAATCCAGGATATGTATGTGGAAACTCCTGCTACGGCTCATCTTTGGCCTATTTCATTCCAAACCCATGGTTTCCATGTGCATATGTCCTAAACAAAGCAAAGAAAATAAAAAAAACCATTGGTAAACCCTCGCACGGAAAAAGCTATAGGGGTAGATCTCCAGGGTCCCCGCCCTAGGGTTTCCCAAGATACAGATCACCGGAGCGTCGGAATCGCTGGAAAACTTGCATTTGTCCCTAACATATGTGTACAAGTGTGATGTAAGGTTTGTCTAACCTTGCATGTACCGGCGTTGACGATTTCCGCATACATGGGCCCACACTTGGTAAAATCCAGGATTTGTATGTGGAAACTCCTGCTACGGCTCATCCGGGGCCTATTTCATTCCAAACCTATGGTTTCCATGTGCATATGTCCTAAACAAAG
This sequence comes from Lolium rigidum, assembly GCF_022539505.1. Classification (NCBI taxonomy): domain Eukaryota; kingdom Viridiplantae; phylum Streptophyta; class Magnoliopsida; order Poales; family Poaceae; genus Lolium; species Lolium rigidum. The sequence continues at coordinate 24,962,576 of NC_061514.1, read as the reverse complement.
CAAAGCAAATAAAAAATCCATTGGTAAACCCTCGCACGGAGAAAGCTATAGGGGTAGATCCTGCGGGGTCCCCGCCCTAGGGTTTCCCAAGATACAGCATCACCGGAGCGTCGAATCGCTTGAAAACTTGCATTTGTCCCTAACATATGTGTACAAGTGTGATGTAAGGTTTGTCTAACCTTGCATGTACCCGGCGTTGACGATTTCCGCATACATGGGCTAGCACTTGGTGAAATGCGGGATCCGTATGTGGAAACTCCCGCCACGGCTCAAACGAGCCTATTTTATGGTAAAGTATGCCCAACCTATGGTTTCCATATACATATGTCCTAAACAAACCAAAGCAAGTAAAAAGTCCATTGGTAAACCCTCACACGGAGAAAGCTATAGGGGTAGATCTGCGGGGTCCCCGCCCTAGGGTTTTTTCAAGATACGGAACCATCGGATCGTCGGAATCGTCTGGAAAACTTGCATATGCCCATAACATATGTGTACAAGTGTGATGTAAGGTTTGGCTAACCTTGGATGTACCCGTTGTTGACGATTTCCGCATACATGGGCTAACACTTGGTAAAATTCAGGATCTGTATGTGGAAACTCTCGCCACGGCTCAAATGGAGCCTATTTTATGGTGAAGTATGCCCAACCTATGGTTTCCATGTACATATGTCCTAAATAAACCAAAACAAGTAAAAAATTACATTGGTAAACTCTCGCACGGAGGGTAGATCTACGGGGTCCCCGCCCTAGGGTTTCCCAAGATACGAGATCACCGGAGCGTCGAATTGTTGGAAAACTTGCATCTGCCCCTAACATATATGTACAAGTGTGACGCGTCATTTTATGTGCTAAATATTTTCCGTTTCGCGCGTTGGCGGACGGGTGCACGCGCGCGCCCGGTACGGCCATACCGCATGTCCCGGCGGCCCCGTTTTGCGCAGCTGGCAAAGCAAACGGAGCCAAAAAATCGAGCGGAGCCGCGTGGCGTCATTTTATGTGTCCTAGTAACCACTGCAAAAGACGGTACTGGGATACGGCAATTATCTTGGAGAACCCTTCACGAACAGGGCTATCTCGTCCGGAGTTCTATGGCTTTTAGGGAAATGAGTAGGAAACGGCCCGTTTCACCACATAGTTTGTCGGAACGAGGCCATATTTGGCACGTGCGTGGGCCTTAGGATGGGAAGCAAGGCCCCGGTCGCGGATTTCCAATCCGAACCACGGGCGAGGGTTTTTCCATTTTCGGGGTGCCGGAAGGGCTTTTTTTTGTGAAGCAGCTACATGGTGCGCATTTCAGTATCGCGCGGGACCTCCGCGCAGCGGTAGGATACCTCCTACGCACCACCTATCACATGCCATATGCGCGCGGAAGCCATCTGGGAATCCCACCCGCTTCCTGCGGTGCCCCGCCGAATCCGCTGGAAACTGACCGGATTTGAACTGGGGCGACACTTTCCTTCGCTCAATAAATGGAGGGGAAAATGTTTTTAGGTCTAGAGGTGTAACACCCCAAAAATTTAAAACAAAGAGAAAATGAATTCCCTTTTTCCAAAAATGAGAACCAAAAAAAACTTTTATTAAATTAAGTTTGGTACATAGTGAGCATGCTTATATGTGGTGGTATTGCCATGATTGCTTATTTATTGCATTGAACCTAATTCCCAAAACCCTAAACCCTAATCTTCTCACAACAAAATAGTATCAAATAAGAAGGAACTCAAATGAAGTAAAATATGTGGGCCAATAACCCTAACATGCAAATATTGACTAATAACATGCTTACTCTTCAAAATATAGGTGAACCATTGTGATACTCCCCTAAACCCTAAACCTCCCCACCCTCTTTTCACCATCATAGTTAAAATAAAATAAAAGGAAAATAAATAAGAAAAAGAGGCATATGTGCCTATGGCTATTTTTATAAATCTTTACCCCAAGCTCCTCTACTTTGTTTAGTGGTTTGGAAAACCTTTATAAACCTTATCTAGTGTTTCTCAAACCAATTCCAAGTTAAAACCAAAGCAAATAAACAGAAATTAAACCTATGCATAGGAGCATATGTGGCACATAGCCATTTTTTCCAAAACTTGACCTAAGCACCTATACCTTGACTAAATGGTTTGAAAACCTTACTAAACCCAAACTAATACTAAATCAACCATGAACCATGACATTTGATCATGGATAAGGAAAATAAAATAAAAAGATGAAATGCACATATGTGCACATGGCCAAAAATACAAATTTGAGCCAAAGACCATCAAACTTGTTTCCATTGCTTGGATTGTTTTCTTATATCATATTAAACCTCAACCACATCAAGGGGATCAAGAAAAACCAAATCAAATAGAAAATAAGAAGATTTTCCAATACACATATGTGGGTATGGCCATTTTTCCAAATCTTGAACCTAGACCATTATGGCTTGCACCATTGGTTGTGTTTGGTTACTAAACATATATAAACACCTTTGGAATCAAACAAACTCAAACCAAATCAAATTTGAATGAAATATGAGCTCACATGCACTAATGGTCATTTGGCCACATTATAAAATGTTCCCCACTTTAACCCCTGGTTTTTACTTTTCTTCAAACTAAACTTGGTAAACCAAAGCTAGGTCATCCAAGACCATGTCAAGGTGAGCAACTTTCATGTTGAACACCAAGGTCAGAGTTGACTAGGTTGACCAGTATGAGAGTGACAAGTGGTGATGTTGAAACAAAGAGAAGATCACACCCATTTTGGAAATTTCACAAACCACTGCAAATTTGACCCCCACCACCACCACTAGACTTAATTTATTATATATTTACAACCCACCAAAATTCAATCAAAAATTCAAATATTTTCTTCTTGCGGCCATTTCATCGAGCACCTTATGTGCAATAATCTACCAACTACACACTCTGCTATTATCCAGCATGTTTGAGCCTCCACCATCAAGCCTATGTCACCACCAGCTCCTCCTTACACCCAGGGAACAAAGCCAAGCATCAGAGACCTTTGTTCATGCATCAAATCTGCTAGGACAACACCATGCCGGCCACCATGGACATCATCATGCCAACTCCATCTCTAACCCTCTCTGGTCACTCTCACCATGTCTACTGGAGCACCCTCATCTCACTGACCCCGCTGGTACACGCCAAGGACACGGGAAGCGTCGGCATTCGCCGGGGCGTGACGTGCCCCGACGTGGTCACCACGCGCGAGCTCGCCGCGCGCGCGCATGGGCATGGCCACGGGCGCGCCGGCACCTCCCCTCACTCTCGTCACCCCGTCCTCCTCTCGCCTCCCTTTCTTCACCCACTTGACCCCCTCGACGTCGGCCTAGCCCCCGGACATCGCCCACGCCTCGCCGGAGCACTGTCGCCGTCGTCACGGACGACAACCGTCCGACGCGTCCGCCGGTACACGGTGACGTTGCCGACGCTACCGTGCCCCATTTTCAACGCCAGGACGCCCGTCGTGTCTGCGGTGACGTCGCCAACACTGCCGCACCCTCGCCGTTGACGCCAACCCACCGTAGCCGTGCCAACGTCGACGACCTGCTCCGCTCGCCCCGGCCACCTCGCGTCGCTATAAAGGGGAGCGCCACGGCCTCCATTGAGCACGCCATCCCACTCCCTCTCTCTCTTCGCCTCTCCTCGCACCATCCCCCGCCCACATTAGCCACCACGCCGCCGGAATTTGGCCGGAGCCCGCCGGCTGCAGTAGCTCGCCGAAGCCAACGATCCCGGGCACCCCTGGAGCCGCCGCGACCTTCCTTCGACTCGCCTTCGTCGACAACGCCGTTTGCCCGCCTCGCCAACCTCCCTGGACGCCGGTAAGCCTCCCATCGCGACCCCCTGACCGCCGGTAGGGTTTGCCCTCGCCGGAGCTCGTCTCTGACGAGGACGAACTACAGCCGTCCGATCCCCTTCAATCCCACGGCCGGTACCGTTTCGGTATTATAACGCCACTGACAAGCGGGGGCCATTGTCAGGCAGCCCGCTGCGTGCGTGGCATGCTAGCTGGGCTGGCCCAACCCCTTTTCCCCCTCTGCGGCCCAAAACCTTTCCCGCGCAAGCCCATGCATCTGAATTTGAATATTTAGAATTGATCAAATTGCTTACTGCATACATTTTCCAACTTAAATAGAATCAAATCTACTTGGCCAAATCTTACAAATTTTATATATTTGGAAAGCTTAGGATTTTATCTACACAATGCCACTGGATTGAACCCTAGACCTATTCTAGAAATAATGTGACAAAATAAACAAGTCAGGGACTTTTGTGACTTAGATTAATTCTTAAAAATCAACCAAAAATGCTTTTGAGTTGATTCCAACTCCTATAATTCACATTTCACTTACACTAATTGTTTCTACAAAAATATGCCATGCTTACCTTGAATGATCATGGCCTAGTTTAATTAAAGGACTTTATGGCTATTTCTAGTCAAAGATATTGTCCAAAACTATTAATAAATCTTATGAGGATATTTCTCTCATTTAAATCTTGTCATGAACATTTCAAAATAAGCTAGAGACTCTGGTCATTTAGGTCTCATATGAATTGTTGATAATATTAGATCCTTACCATGTTAGAATTAAATGGTATGAGGTGCTACACCTCATTTAAATCATTAGTATGTGGTATTCAACTATATGAGGTGTAGCCTCTCATTTAAATACTTACTCCAAGGGATTCAATGAGAATTGATGACACATGTAGTAATAATCCATAGGTTCTTATTTAAAAATATTCAATCATTTTCATAGTAGTATTTCAATTATTCAAGGCTACTTATTAAATCTTATGAGATGTAGTGGTCTCATTTAAATCTTGTCTCAACTAAGTTAATATGGGGTATAGACTATGGTCAATTTTAAACTCATATTAAATTAGTTGATGATATTAAATCATTAATCCTGAGTATTAAAAAGGCATGAGGTGGTGTACCTCATTTAAATCATTTCCCAATTGACACTTGTGAAGAGGTTGACTTTAGTCAACCTAGGTCACATCTTATTCATGAAGGAAATTAAATCTTAATAATATTTAATGAGAGGAAATTATTTTCTCTCAAGAAATAAATAGAAACTCTAATTAATATTTATAATGAGATGAAAATATTTTTCTTAAGAATAAAATTAAATCAACTCACCTAATAAGCATGTTGATTGATAGCTTAGTAGGAATGATTTATGTGTGTGCTTAGTCTAGTACTTAGGCTTTGTGTAGTAATTGTGTGTATTGTACTCGTATTTAGACGCTAGTACCGAGGAGTACACCGAGGAGGAGGAGGTCTACTTCCAGGAAGAAGAAGACCACTTTGATCAGTACACCACCCAAGGCAAGCTAATATTATTGCTAAGTGCAAAGCTCTACCAGAGCAAGGCACCACCACTTTTTACTTTATGCTTAATGATCCCAACCCAAGTTTTACCTTACAAGCTTTAATGTTTTTGGTTTATCAAAGTTTACTTTTGGTTCATGATTCACTTGGTCTAGAGTAGAACAAGATCAGCAAATTTAGCCTAGAGCAATGAAAGCTAGATAGCACCCCTCATGATTAGTTGCTAGTGCTAACAAATAAAATTGACTACTCTAGATGGGAACTTGTGAAATGAAATGACTTTGAAAACCTTGGAATGATGAGTCATTCTATTGAAATATTTTGAAGGTGAATGTGACTTGTGAATGACATGGTGAACTTTACAAAAACTGATGGTTGGGTTCGGATGCGATACCATTCCAATTTTGCAAGTACCCCCACAATACCTGATTATGGGTAAGGGCTTAACTCGGAAGTTTATGTATCTTAGTATGGGTTCCCTCTAAACAAGCGTCATCGGGGTTATGCCAAGGGCTGCCTCCAAAGAAACATGACATGATGTGAAATGACGTGAATGAGGTGAACTGTCCGGCCCAAGCCCTGTGCAGTTCCCGAGCTGTCGTCTGTCTTCACTCGGGAGGCCAAGCTCATGGGGAGAGGTGCCTATACTAGGATATGTAAGTGAAAGGTTATGGTTGGTAGTCCGCACACGGAGTGTGATAAATCGAGACCGATTAACCCGACGGATTATTGCAAATGTTGTGGCACAAGTGTACGACCTCTGCAGAGTGTAGAACTATTCGAATAGCCGTGTCCACGGTTACGGACGATTGGAAAGGCCATACTGTTCCGTCATCAGACCATTTTCAAAAATGTGACATGTGAAGGGTGACTTGTGATTTGAACTTGAAATGGTGACTTTGACTTGAATTACAACAGAGTTGTGGGAATGACACTAATGTTCCCACTTGAGTTAGTTAGCAAATGAAGAGGCTTTTTACTAAATGCTTATGAAATAAAATTGGCTTTATGCAAATAAACTTAGAGCTTAGCACCCCTTACTATAGTTGATAGTGCTTACATTAGTATTAGTTTGCGAGTACTTTAAAGTACTCATGGTTTTGTCCCCGGCTATTCAAATGGCCAGACTATGAAGGAGAACAGCGGTACGAGGAAGATGGACAGCGAGGACGTCTACGACAACTAGGATCACTCCGACGTCAACCGTTGCCTGTGGAATAGATGGACCGCAACCGTTACTTCGCTTCCGCTATGTGTTTTGTAATAGGATCTCTAGATCCACTATGATGTATTAAGACTGGATCATGTGATCCCTCTATGTAAGACAATTACGTGTTGTAATGAATGATGTGTTGTGATATCAATCTATTATGTCTCGCAAAAACAATATTCCTGGGATTGCGATGAATGGCATAATAGGCATCTGGACTTAAAAATCCGGGTGTTGACAAGTTGGTATCAGAGCCATTGTTGACCTTAGGAGACCCTAGTTAGAATGGACGTCCTGAAAAAAAAATTAGTTTCAAAAACAAATGAAGTAGATATTTATGAAAACTTATTCTCACTCTTATCCTTGAGATCTTTTCCAAAATAAGAGATCCATCCTCCACTTTTCCTTATAATCCTACATAAAAGTTTGCACACTTGATCACTTCTCTAACTTACTCATCTTAAATTTCTCACGGATGGAATACCAATGGAAATGCTATCGGCTTGGTCATGGAGGAGAACTGAAGTTCGAAAAGGATTTGAAGCAACTAGTGGAATATCTAGGACACCCGTACCCTGAGTTCTTCGGAACATCCTTCAATAATCAGTTGGGAGGACCACCTCGGTGGGAAGTTTCTGCTGATCTAGGAAGAAAGCTTGGAGCCCCGGTATGGGAAACCATATGGTTTTCTGTAACGGGAAACACCTGGAAGGAAGGACTAGTCAAAGCTATGCAAGAAGCAAGCGCCCGTCTGTGTGGACAAAATGAGAACAAGATCCGGAACACCCGTTTCATCTACTACCCAAGACATGACTCCATGGGAAGATCGATGACCATACCACCACACACGGAGATGAACCACTATGTAGCACACCAGGACTTCAGGCTGTACAAAACCCGCAGGGATTTGGAGAACGCCCTTGCCCTTCGCCAAGCACCTCAACAGTGAAGACGAAGAATTCCCCCTGAAGAGTAGTATCATTAAAGCACTAAGTAGGTGTGAGTTGTATCAGGATCCCTTGTATCGTAGAGCGAATGAATGGTTCTTAAAACCAACGGTGTGTTAGCTTTGTAATGTGTGATGCTTGGTATGAATGAAAAAGTGTTGTTGGTTTCTACCCCCTCAACACTACTCAAGTTTTGAACTTTTTGAATTTAACTCAAACAAACCATAGAAATTTCCCTCTTATCTTATCATCTAAACCAATGCTCAGATGGCCCCACCAAACCGCAACCAAGACGCAATGATGCAGATGCTCCAGATGATGATGGAAGATCGCGAAGCCACGAGAGCTGAACGACAGGCCAACTTAGCTGCACTGCAACAGATAGCTCAGAACAATCAAGGCCATGGAAACCATGATCACCCAGGATCAAAGCTGAAGAACTTTCAGAACACCAACCCTCCGATGTTTAGCAAGACCGAAGAGCCACTTGACGCAGATGATTGGCTCCAAACAATGGAGAACAACCTGGAAGTTGCGGGAGTAGAAGCCGCAGAGAAAGTACTGTTCGCCACCCACTATCTGTCGGGACTCGCAAGAGCCCGGTGGACAAGTGCCCGCGCAATGAATGCTGGACAAATGATGAACTGGGAAGACTTCAAGCTGAAGTTTAGTAAATACCATGTGCCCCAAGGACTAATCAAGAAAATGAGAGACGAGTTCCGAGAACTGAAGCAAGGAAGAATGTCCGTGGTGGAATACCGCGACAAGTTTCTTACACTGTCAAGGTACGCCCCGGATGAGACAGACACCAATGAGAAGAGGAAGGAGAGATTTCTGAATGGACTGCATGACGAGATGCAAACTGTGTTAGTGAACATTCCGTTCGCTGACCTCGAAGCCCTAGTGGACTCAGCCATACAGATGGAAGGAAAGCTGCATCAGGCAAATGAAAACCGCAAGCGCAGGATGATGAACCAGAATGGACCCCACCATACCCAGAAGTACCGCAACAACTCCTCTGGAGGATTCACCCCAAGACACAACAAGCCCCCTGCTCAGAATTTTCGCCCCAATTACTCCAACAATAACCGAGGACCCCCGAAGCCCGGAGGCAACCATAACCACCACAGCAACAACAACAACAGCAACCCCAACAACACCAACAACCACCCCAATGGTAACAATAACAACCCCAATAATGCCCCAAAGACTGGAAGCAACACTGTTCCCATCAACCCCAAAGATAAGTCAACTATAAACTGCTATGAATGTGGAGTTGTGGGTCACTACTCCAATGAGTGCCCCAAGAAGCTTGCCAGGATTGCCGCCAACACTGCTGCACCTGCCCAGCAACAACGCCGCTTCGCAGGTAGAAAGAACCAGAACAACAATAACGGCCGACTCTACCACATGAATGCAGCAGAAGCACAGGAAGCACCTCAGGCCATACCAAGTATGTTTTTCTGTGAATCAAATTGCTCAATCTTTCTTAGGAACCTAACTTTTCTTAAAATCTCGGGACGAGATTTGTTTAAGGGGGAAGGGATTGTAACACCCCAAAAATTTAAAACAAAGAGAAAATGAATTCCCTTTTTCCAAAAATGAGAACCAAAAAAAACTTTTATTAAATTAAGTTTGGTACATAGTGAGCATGCTTATATGTGGTGGTATTGCCATGATTGCTTATTTATTGCATTGAACCTAATTCCCAAAACCCTAAACCCTAATCTTCTCACAACAAAATAGTATCAAATAAGAAGGAACTCAAATGAAGTAAAATATGTGGGCCAATAACCCTAACATGCAAATATTGACTAATAACATGCTTACTCTTCAAAATATAGGTGAACCATTGTGATACTCCCCTAAACCCTAAACCTCCCCCCCCTCTTTTCACCATCATAGTTAAAATAAAATAAAAGGAAAATAAATAAGAAAAAGAGGCATATGTGCCTATGGCTATTTTTATAAATCTTTACCCCAAGCTCCTCTACTTTGTTTAGTGGTTTGGAAAACCTTTATAAACCTTATCTAGTGTTTCTCAAACCAATTCCAAGTTAAAACCAAAGCAAATAAACAGAAATTAAACCTATGCATAGGAGCATATGTGGCACATAGCCATTTTTTCCAAAACTTGACCTAAGCACCTATACCTTGACTAAATGGTTTGAAAACCTTACTAAACCCAAACTAATACTAAATCAACCATGAACCATGACATTTGATCATGGATAAAGAAAATAAAATAAAAAGATGAAATGCACATATGTGCACATGGCCAAAAATACAAATTTGAGCCAAAGACCATCAAACTTGTTTCCATTGCTTGGATTGTTTTCTTATATCATATTAAACCTCAACCACATCAAGGGGATCAAGAAAAACCAAATCAAATAGAAAATAAGAAGATTTTCCAATACACATATGTGGGTATGGCCATTTTTCCAAATCTTGAACCTAGACCATTATGGCTTGCACCATTGGTTGTGTTTGGTTACTAAACATATATAAACACCTTTGGAATCAAACAAACTCAAACCAAATCAAATTTGAATGAAATATGAGCTCACATGCACTAATGGTCATTTGGCCACATTATAAAATGTTCCCCACTTTAACCCCTGGTTTTTACTTTTCTTCAAACTAAACTTGGTAAACCAAAGCTAGGTCATCCAAGACCATGTCAAGGTGAGCAACTTTCATGTTGACCACCAAGGTCAGAGTTGACTAGGTTGACCAGTATGAGAGTGACAAGTGGTGATGTTGAAACAAAGAGAAGATCACACCCATTTTGGAAATTTCACAAACCACTGCAAATTTGACCCCCACCACCACCAGTAGACTTAATTTATTATATATTTACAACCCACCAAAATTCAATCAAAAATTCAAATATTTTCTTCTTGCGGCCATTTCATCGAGCACCTTATGTGCAATAATCTACCAACTACACACTCGCTATTATCCAGCATGTTTGAGCCTCCACCATCAAGCCTATGTCACCACCAGCTCCTCCTTACACCCAGGGAACAAAGCCAAGCAGCAGAGACCTTGGCTCATGCATCAAATCTGCTAGGACAACACCATGCCGGCCACCATGGACATCATCATGCCAACTCCATCTCTAACCCGCTCTGGTCACTCTCACCATGTCTACTGGAGCACCCTCATCTCACTGACCCCGCTGGTACACGCCAAGGACACAGGAAGCGTCGGCATTCGCCAGGACGTGACGTGCCCCGACGTGGTCACCACGCGCGAGCTCGCCAGCGCGCGCATGGGCATGGCCACGGGCGCGCCAGCACCTCCCCTCACTCTCGTCACCCCGTCCTCCTCTCGCCTCCCTTTCTTCACCCACTTGACCCCCTCGACGTCAGCTAGCCCCTGGACATCGCCCACGCCTCGCCGGAGCACTGTCGCCGTCGTCACGGACGACAACCGTCCGACGCGTCCGCCAGTACACGGTGACGTTGCCGACGCTACCGTGCCCCATTTTCAACGCCAGGACGCCCGTCGTGTCTGCGGTGACGTCGCCAACACTGCCGCACCCTCGCCGTTGACGCCAACCCACCGTAGCCGTGCCAACGTCGACGACCTGCTCCGCTCGCCCCGGCCACCTCGCGTCGCTATAAAAGGGGAGCGCCCTGGCCTCCATTGAGCACGCCATCCCACTCCCCTCTCTCTTCTGCCTCTCCTCGCACCATCCCCCGCCCACATTAGCCACCACGCCGCCGGAATTTGGCCGGAGCCCGCCGCTGCAGTAGCTCGCCGAAGCCAACGATCCCGGGCACCCCTGGAGCCGCCGCGACCTTCCTTCGACTCGCCTTCGTCGACAACGCCGTTTGCCCGCCTCGCCAACCTCCCTGGACGCCGGTAAGCCTCCCATCGCGACCCCCTGACCGCCGGTAGGGTTTGCCCTCGCCGGAGCTCGTCTCTCGACGAGGACGAACTACGGCCGTCCGATCCCCTTCAATCCCACGGCCGGTACCGTTTCGGTATTATAACGCCACCGACAAGCGGGGGCCATTGTCGGGCAGCCCGCTGCGTGCGTGGCATGCTAGCTGGGCTGGCCCAACCCCTTTTCCCCCTCTCGCGGCCCAAAACCTTTCCCGCGCAAGCCCATGCATCTGAATTTGAATATTTAGAATTGATCAAATTGCTTACTGCATACATTTTCCAACTTAAATAGAATCAAATCTACTTGGCCAAATCTTACAAATTTTATATATTTGGAAAGCTTAGGATTTTATCTACACAATGCCACTGGATTGAACCCTAGACCTATTCTAGAAATAATGTGACAAAATAAACAAGTCAGGGACTTTTGTGACTTAGATTAATTCTTAAAAATCAACCAAAAATGCTTTTGAGTTGATTCCAACTCCTATAATTCACATTTCACTTACACTAATTGTTTCTACAAAAATATGCCATGCTTACCTTGAATGATCATGGCCTAGTTTAATTAAAGGACTTTATGGCTATTTCTAGTCAAAGATATTGTCCAAAACTATTAATAAATCTTATGAGGATATTTCTCTCATTTAAATCTTGTCATGAACATTTCAAAATAAGCTAGAGACTCTGGTCATTTAGGTCTCATATGAATTGTTGATAATATTAGATCCTTACCATGTTAGAATTAAATGGTATGAGGTGCTACACCTCATTTAAATCATTAGTATGTGGTATTCAACTATATGAGGTGTAGCCTCTCATTTAAATACTTACTCCAAGGGATTCAATGAGAATTGATGACACATGTAGTAATAATCCATAGGTTCTTATTTAAAAATATTCAATCATTTTCATAGTAGTATTTCAATTATTCAAGGCTACTTATTAAATCTTATGAGATGTAGTGGTCTCATTTAAATCTTGTCTCAACTAAGTTAATATGGGGTATAGACTATGGTCAATTTTAAACTCATATTAAATTAGTTGATGATATTAAATCATTAATCCTGAGTATTAAAAAGGCATGAGGTGGTGTACCTCATTTAAATCATTTCCCAATTGACACTTGTGAAGAGGTTGACTTTAGTCAACCTAGGTCACATCTTATTCATGAAGGAAATTAAATCTTAATAATATTTAATGAGAGGAAATTATTTTCTCTCAAGAAATAAATAGAAACTCTAATTAATATTTATAATGAGATGAAAATATTTTTCTTAAGAATAAAATTAAATCAACTCACCTAATAAGCATGTTGATTGATAGCTTAGTAGGAATGATTTATGTGTGTGCTTAGTCTAGTACTTAGGCTTTGTGTAGTAATTGTGTGTATTGTACTCGTATTTAGACGCTAGTACCGAGGAGTACACCGAGGAGGAGGAGGTCTACTTCCGGGAAGAAGAAGACCACTTTGATCAGTACACCACCCAAGGCAAGCTAATATTATTGCTAAGTGCAAAGCTCTACCAGAGCAAGGCACCACCACTTTTTACTTTATGCTTAATGATCCCAACCCAAGTTTTACCTTACAAGCTTTAATGTTTTTGGTTTATCAAAGTTTACTTTTGGTTCATGATTCACTTGGTCTAGAGTAGAACAAGATCAGCAAATTTAGCCTAGAGCAATGAAAGCTAGATAGCACCCCTCATGATTAGTTGCTAGTGCTAACAAATAAAATTGACTACTCTAGATGGGAACTTGTGAAATGAAATGACTTTGAAAACCTTGGAATGATGAGTCATTCTATTGAAATATTTTGAAGGTGAATGTGACTTGTGAATGACATGGTGAACTTTACAAAAACTGATGGTTGGGTTCGGATGCGATACCATTCCAATTTTGCAAGTACCCCCACAATACCTGATTATGGGTAAGGGCTTAACTGGAAGTTTATGTATCTTAGTATGGGTTCCCTCTAAACAAGCGTCATCGGGGTTATGCCAAGGGCTGCCTCCAAAGAAACATGACATGATGTGAAATGACGTGAATGAGGTGAACTGTCCGGCCCAAGCCTCGTGCGGTTCCAGTGCCGACCGTCTGTCTTCACCTGGGAGGCCAAGCTCATGGGGAGAGGTGCCTATACTAGGATATGTAAGTGAAAGGTTATGGTTGGTAGTCCGCACACGGAGTGTGATAAATCGGGCCGCTTAACCCCGACGGATTATTGCAAATGTTGTGGCACAAGTGTACGACCTCCGCAGAGTGTAGAACTATTCGAATAGCCGTGTCCACGGTTACGGACGATTGGAAAGGCCATACTGTTCCGTCATCGGACCATTTTCAAAAATGTGACATGTGAAGGGTGACTTGTGATTTGAACTTGAAATGGTGACTTTGACTTGAATTACAACGGAGTTGTGGGAATGACACTAATGTTCCCACTTGAGTTAGTTAGCAAATGAAGAGGCTTTTTACTAAATGCTTATGAAATAAAATTGGCTTTATGCAAATAAACTTAGAGCTTAGCACCCCTTACTATAGTTGATAGTGCTTACATTAGTATTAGTTTGCGAGTACTTTAAAGTACTCATGGTTTTGTCCCCGGCTATTCAAATGGCCGGACTATGAAGGAGAACAGCAAGTACGAGGAAGATGGACGAGCAGGACGTCTACGACAACTAGGATCACTCCCGACGTCAACCGTGTACTCGTGGAATAGATGGACCGCAACCGTTACTTCGCTTCCGCTATGTGTTTTGTAATAGGATCTCTAGATCCACTATGATGTATTAAGACTGGATCATGTGATCCCTCTATGTAAGACAATTACGTGTTGTAATGAATGATGTGTTGTGATATCAATCTATTATGTCTCGCAAAAACAATATTCCTGGGATTGCGATGAATGGCATAATAGGCATCTGGACTTAAAAATCCGGGTGTTGACAAGAGGACGCGTCATTTTATGTGCTAAATGTTTTCCGTTTCGCGCGTTGGCGGACGGGTGCACGCGCGCGCCCGGTACGGCCATACCGCATGTCCCGGCGGCCCCGTTTTGCGCAGTTGGCAAAGCAAACGGAGCCAAAAATCGAGCGGAGCCGCGTGGCGTCATTTTATGTGTCCTAGTAACCACTGCAAAAGACGGAACTGGGATACGGCAATTATCTTGGAGAACCCTTCACGAACAGGGCTATCTCGTCCGGAGTTCTATGGCTTTTAGGGAAATGAGTAGGAAACGGCCCGTTTCACCACATAGTTTGTCGAACGAGGCCATATTTGGCACGTGCGTGGGCCTTAGGATGGGAAGCAAGGCCCCGGTCGCGGATTTCCAATCCGAACCACGGGCGAGGGTTTTTCCATTTTCGGGGTGCCGGAAGGGCTTTTTTTTGTGAAGCAGCTACATGGTGCGCATTTCAGTATCGCGCGGGACCTCCGCGTAGCGGTAGGATACCTCCTACGCACCACCTATCACATGCCATATGCGCGCGGAAGCCATCTGGGAATCCTACCCGCTTCCTGCGGTGCCCCGCCGAATCCGCTGGAAACTGACCGGATTTGAACTGGGGCGACACTTTACTTCGCTCAATAAATGGAGGGAAAAATGTTTTTAGGTCTAGGACGCGTCATTTTATGTGCTAAATATTTTCCGTTTCGCGCGTTGGCGGACGGGTGCACGCGCGCGCCGCGTGCGGCCATACCGCATGTCCCGGCGGCCCGTTTTGCGCGAGTTGGCAAAGCAAACGGATCCAAAAAATCGAGCGGAGCCGCGTGGCGTAATTTTATGTGTCCTAGTAACCACTGCAAAAGACGGAACTGGGATACGGCAATTATCTTGGAGAACCCTTCACGAACAGGGCTATCTCGTCCGGAGTTCTATGGCTTTTAGGGAAATGAGTAGGAAACGGCCCGTTTCACCACATAGTTTGTCGGAACGAGGCCATATTTGGCACGTGCGTGGGCCTTAGGATGGGAAGCAAGGCCCCGGGTCGCGGATTTCCAATCCAAACCACGGGCGAGGGTTTTTCCATTTTCGGGGTGCCGGAAGGGCTTTTTTGTGTGAAGCAGACTACATGGTGCGCATTTCGAGTATCGCGCGGGACCTCCGGCGGCGGTAGGATACCTCCTACGCACCACCTATCACATGCCATATGCGCGCGGAAGCCATCTGGGAATCCCACCCGCTTCCTGCGGTGCCCCGCCGAATCCGCTGGAAACTGACCGGATTTGAACTGGGGCGACACTTTCCTTCGCTCAATAAATGGAGGGAAAAATGTTTTTAGGTCTAGGACGCGTCATTTTATGTGCTAAATGTTTTCCGTTTCGCGCGTTGGCGGACGGGTGCACGCGCGCGCCCGGTACGGCCATACCGCATGTCCCGGCGGCTCCGTTTTTGCGCAGCTTGGCAAAGCAAACGGAGCCAAAAAATCGAGCGGAGCCGCGTGGCATCATTTTATGTGTCCTAGTAACCACCGCAAAAGACGGAACCGGGATACGGCAATTATCTTGGAGAACCCTTCACGAACAGGGGCTATCTCGTCCGGAGTTCTATGGCTTTTAGGGGAAATGAGTAGAAACGGCCCGTTTCACCACATAGTTTGTCGGAACGAGGCCATATTTGGCACGTGCGTGGGCCTTAGGATGGGAAGCAAAGCCCCGGTCGCGGATTTCCAATCCGAACCACGGGCGAGGGTTTTTCCATTTTCGAGGTGCCGGAAGGGCTTTTTTTTGTGAAGCGACTACATGGTGCGCATTTCGGTATCGCGCGGGACCTCCGCGCAGCGGTAGGATACCTCCTACGCACCACCTATCACATGCCATATGCGCGCGGAAGCCATGTCGGGAATCCCACCCGCTTCTCGCGGTGCCCCGCCGAATCCGCCGGAAGCCGGCCGGATTTGAACCGGGGCGACACTTTCCTTCGCTCAATAAATGGAGGGAAAAATGTTTTTAGGTCTAGGACGCGTCATTTTATGTGCTAAATGTTTTCCGTTTCGCGCGTTGGCGGACGGGTGCACGCGCGCGCCGGTACGGCCATACCGCATGTCCCGGCGGCCCGTTTTGCGCAGTTGGCAAAGCAAACGGAGCCAAAAATCGAGCGGAGCCGCGTGGCGTCATTTTATGTGTCCTAGTAACCACTGCAAAAGACGGAACTGGGATACGGCAATTATCTTGGAGAACCCTTCACGAACAGGGGCTATCTCGTCCGGAGTTCTATGGCTTTTAGGGGAAATGAGTAGGAAACGGCCCGTTTCACCACATAGTTTGTCGGAACGAGGCCATATTTGGCACGTGCGTGGGCCTTAGGATGGGAAGCAAGGCCCCGGTCGCGGATTTCCAATCCGAACCACGGGCGAGGGTTTTCCATTTTCGGGGTGCCTGGAAGGGCTTTTTTTGTGAAGCGGCTACATGGTGCGCATTTCGATATCGCGCGGGACCTCCGCGCGGCGGTAGGATACCTCCTACGCACCACCTATCACATGCCATATGCGCGCGGCAGCCATCCGGGAATCCCTCCCGCTTCTCGCGGTGTCCCGCCGGATCCGCTCGGAAACTGACCGGATTTGAACTGGGGCGACACTTTCCTTCGCTCAATAAATGGAGGGAAAAATGTTTTTAGGTCTAGGACGCGTCATTTTATGTGCTAAATGTTTTCCGTTTCGCGCGTTGGCGGACGGGTGCACGCGCGCGCCCGGTTCAGCCATACCGCATGTCCCGGCGGCCCCATTTTGCACAGTTGGCAAAGCAAACGGAGCCAAAAAAATCGAGCGGAGCCGCGTGGCGTCATTTTATGTGTCCTAGTAACCACTGCAAAATACCAGAGGTTAGCTGTCATGGGAGACCGGTCAAAGGGGTAGATCTGCCCCTCGGCATAGACCCACGCGCCTTAGCTAGATGTATTATTATTATAGATATTATTATTATAATATGTACCTATTGTTAGTATATATATTTGTATATTATATTCATAAAAACAATGAAAGAAAAAACAAAAAAAGAAAAAAGAAAAAAAAGTGGTCTATGCCGAGGGTAGCCGTCGGCGTATGGCCGGCCCTCGGCATAGACACCTAACCCTAAAAACGGCGCAGCGCGGGATCTGAGCCCGAAAATCACCTGGTCGGCGCGGCACACGTTTCCCCAACCCGCTCGATTTCCCCAAGTCCCGCGCCCTCGCGTTTTTTCCCCAGTCCCGCCGCCGCTGCCTCCTGCCCGCCGCCGCCACCCCGAGCCCCGCGCCCCGCGCCGCCCCTCAACCGAGCCCCGCGGCGCCTCTCGCCCGCCCCGCGCCCCACCGAGCCGAGCCCCGCGCCGCCGGCCCCGCTCCTCCTCTCGCCCGCCCCTCCCCACCGCGCGCAGGTCGCCCGACGCCGCTGCCCCCGGCCCCGCTCCTCCTCTCGCTGGCCACCTCCACGGCCGGCCCGCCCCCTCCCCACCTCAGGGGGCCTGAGCCGCCGTTGGCCCCGGCCCTGCTCCTCCTCTTACCCCGCCACCTCCGCAGCAGGCCGGCCCCCTCCCCACCCGACCCCCTCCGCGCCATACCCGCCACCTGCACGCCCGACCCGCCACCTCCGCAGCCACTGGCCCCTCCTCCTCCACCCCAAGCCACCGGCCCCTCCTCCTCCACCCCGGCGCCCTACCCACCATGGCAGGCAGCAGTGAGGTATACCTCACTTATTTTCTTTATTTTTATTTTTCTAGCTATTTAGTACTAGGAAATAGAAATAGGATTTTGTAGTTGTTTTACTTTTTGTTGTTGAAATAGAAATAGTTGGAAAACGAAATATAGTTGGAAATAGAAATATGATTTTGTTGTTGTTTTACGTTTTGTTGTTGAAATAGAAATAGTTGGAAAACAAAATATAGTTGGAAATAGAAATATGATTTTGTTGTTGTTTTACGTTTTGTTGTTGAAATAGAAATAGTTGGAAAACAAAATATAGTTGGAAATAGAAATATGCTATTTACTTTTTGCATTGACTAATTTTATTGTTGTTTTAACTAGGCCCCGTCGTGACTGCCCCGTCGTGACCGCCCCGTCGTGACCGCTCCGTCGTGTCCGCGATTCTCTCCCACCGCCGAGGGTGAGCAAAAATTCGAACTTCTTCTCCGCATTTTATTTATGTCACTAGATTCATTTTCCAAGTCAAGTTGCGTAACCTAGGTGTCACTTCCCGTCCTCAAGCGTTACGCGGATAAATATGCATTAGTGGTCGGCATATTTTCAACCGTAACGCTTGCGGCATTTACGGGACAGTTGGCGGATCCGTAGTTGGGTACGTTCTCCATGCTCTGCTCCGGTCCGAGTCAGGATTTCGGCAGCGCCTCACCGTTGTTCTCCGGATGCACATCCTCTTGTCTATTTGGCGAGACGTGTATCGGGAGAGCAGCTGGGAGGTGCTGCCGAAATTTTGACTCGGACCGGGTAGAGCATGGAGAACGTACTCAATCTACGGATCCGGCGGCTGCTAGGAGCCCACCTAGTAGAGATGTAGGTTGATGCATTCGTTTTGCTCTGTTAAAAAAATTAAAATATGATGCATTTTCCTATTTGATATAAATGCTATGCTTGTCGTTTGGCTTCCAATAGAGCGAGAGGATGGCTGATAATGGATGGATGTACACCGGCCGTGTTAGTGCGACTAATAAAACGAGATGAGTGGATAAGAAAGACTTGGCATTTAGTGAAGGAGTTGGCGCGTGGTACAAAACAGAAGGTTCAGCCACTTTGCCCGTGCAATCGTTGCTTGAAGCATCACCGTCGTGGAAAGGATGACATGTTTAAACACCTTCGCAATATGGGTATATGCCTCGTTACGTCACGCGGATCGACTTTGATGAGCACGAACGTGACGAGAGGTGAGGTGATGCGGCAGCGGCTCAATGGCAATGAGTACGATGGGGTTAGAGACTTTCTAGATGATCTTGTCGATGCCCACATGCCGGAGTCGCCACCTTCACGGGAGGAACCGCCGGAACCGGAGGAACCTCCGAACCGGAGGAACCAGAGCCGGCCGCGAAGGCCTTCTATGATATGATAGCCGCTGCTAAGACGCCTCCGTACGATGGCGCCGAGATTTCTCAGCTCGATGACATCTCCCAATGTCTAGCCGACAAGACCCGGTACAACACCACCCGTGACGGCTTCGAAGCAAGTCTGAAAACAACGGGTAACATGTTGCCCAAAGGGCATTGTCTGCCTAAAAGCCTGCACGAGACGAGGCAACTCATGTCGGCGCTCAACATGGATTATCAAAGGATAGACTGTTGTGAAAAAGGCTGTGTTCTCTTCTGGAAACAGTTTGCGGAGGACAAGTACTGTCCCATTTGTAAGGCCTCTAGGTATGAAGAGGTAACGAGAAATGATGGTCAGGTGAGGCAGTCAAAGATCGCAAAGTCGATTCTTCGGTATCTCCCATTCATAAAAAGAATCCAGCGGTTTTACTTGACTGAGGAGACCGCCAAACAGATGACGTGGCACAAGATGGGGACTCGAATAAAGGACAATCAGGGGCGGGCGAAGATGGGACATCCATCTGATGGCAATGCATGGAAGAACTTTGATAGAAAATACCCCCAAAGGGCAGCAGATGCTCGGAATGTAAGAATTGCGATAGCTACAGATGGCTTCAATCCATATGGTATGTCGACTGCCACTTACAATTGTTGGCCCGTGTTTGTAATTCCGCTCAATCTCCCTCCCGGAGTCCTAATGACGAGGAAGACCATGTTTCTGTCGCTGATCATTCCAGGGCCCCATTACCCGAGGAAGAACTTGAGTGTCTACATGCAGCCGATTGTGGATGATTTGAACCACTCTTGGCACCACGGGACGTTGACGTACGACCGAGCATCGAAGACAAACTTCGCATGAAAGTTTGGTTGCAGTATACCATGCATGACATGCCCGGGTACGCCCTAACATGCGGATGGTGTACAGCTGGTAAATGGCCATGCCCAGTGTGCGAGGCATCGACTTGAGTTCCTTTGGCTAAATAAGGGTCGCAAGTATGTTGCGTTTGACACGAATCGGCAGTACCTCAAACGGAGGCATCCGTTCGTGAGAAGACAAAAAGAACTTCAAGAAAGGCAAAGTTGTGCATGAAGTAACGAGAGGTGCCAAAGTTCGATGGTATAGCCGTTGATGCCGAGCTACGTGCTCTCGTGCCGGCGGCATCGGAATCCGGCCATCAATTTGAGGGATATGGTGTAACGCACAACTGGACTCACGAGGCAACCTTAACGAAGCTCGAGTATTGCAAGGACCTCGAACTTCCCCATAACATCGATGTGATGCACACCGTAAAGAATGTCGCGGAGTCCTTATTTCACACGTGCCTAAACATTCCCGGGAAGTCAAAGGATAATGTCAAGGCTAGAGTCGATGTTGAGAAGCTCGTGATAGGAAGAAATTACACATGCAACGTCCTACGGCCGTCGAAAGAATTGGTTCAAGCCGCACGCCGACTTCTGCCTTGATTCCATCCAAAAGAAGGAGGCATTCAAGTGGCTAAAATACGTCGTGATGTTCCCCGATGGTTATTGTTCGAATATGAGCAAGGGAGTCAATCTTTCGACGGGAAAAGTCACCGGGCTCAAGAGTCACGACTATCATATATGGATTGAGCGGCTGATGCCGGTGATGCTTCGAGGGTATCTCCCCGAGAAAATATGGCGAGTGCTCGCGGAGTTGAGCCATTTCTTCCGCACGCTCCGTGCTAGCGTGATATGTCCTAAGGTTATTGAGAAGCTGCAAGTTCAAGTGCCGGAGTTGCTATGCAATTTGGAGATGATCTTTCCGCTGAGCTTCTTTACTCCGATGGCACATCTCATTGTGCACCTCGCAAACGAGGCACTCTTGGGTGGCCCGGTGCAGTTTCGGTGGCGGCTTTGTATTGAGAGAGAGTTCAAGTATATTCGGAAGATAACTGGAAAAAAAGCCAAGATTGAAGCATGCATAGCTGAGGCAACGTGCCTTCGGGAGATGGCGAGATGCCGCAACAACGTACTATCCTGATGAAGTTCCCACTCTGCATAACCCGGTCTCTCGTTACAATGTCGACGTGCCCATGAATGACCCCAAGCTTCAACTATTCTAATGTCCCGGTGGCAAGGCTGGTAAAGAACAAAAATATAGATTGGAGAGGGAAGAGAAGGATTGCATAATGCTCTATGTGCTTATGAACATGAAGGAAGTGGTGGGGGGGGACGACGATGATGGAGGTCACGATTTCATTAGGTAACATGGTGTACAAATTACTTTGTATGTAGTTTCGATCACCTACATGGTCTCGGTCTAATGCTTATTGTATCCTTTCAGCGAATTCACGGATGAACAATGGTGGCTACCGCGCGATCCCACGGGCGCGGAGTTGGACACTCTATCGAAAGAGGGTGCTCCCGGAGTAAAAATAAACTTTGTGTCTTGGTTCATGAAAAAAGTAATGTCTAAGCTGTCCCTCTTACCTACCAATATGTGACTTGTCCCTGTTATTCCACGTAACTAATGCACACAACAAATTTCAACCGTGCTTGTAGGGAGCTGATTCAAACGTTGAGATGACAGATGAGTTGAGATGTGTATCCCAAGGTTGTAACCGTGACGTCATGAAGTATGAAAAGTATGACGTGAATGGGTTTCGCTTCCATACAGAGACACACCAGAAGGGCCGGGCGAATCCAAAAACGATAAATACTGGTGTCTTCACTAGAGGATCCGATACCTTTGATTACTACGGGAGGTTAGAGAATGTATACGAGCTGACCTTCAATCGTACAAACAAACAACTCAATCTCGTTGTGTTCAAGTGTCATTGGTTCGACCCAAGAGGTGGACAGAGAATTACCAAGTCCATTGGGTTAGTTGAAGTTAAGCCTTCCACCACCTATACCGGAGCCGATGTCTATATTGTTGCTCACCAAGCCAAGCAAGTTTATTATTTACCGTACCCATGCCGTAAAGCGGCACTCAACGGCTGGGAAGTCGTGTTCCAGGTATCGCCACATGGTAACCTACCGATTCCCTCCGAGGACGATTACAACAACATTGACCCCGTAACATACGAGGGAATTTTCTATCAAGAGGAAGAGGACTTCGGGCACTTTGAGTTAGAATGTGTTCTTGAAGAGGACCTCGAGGAACGATGCAGAAACTCGTGGTGAGTCAGTGGTGGATCTAAAGGACATAGATATGCTCGAGAAGTTACAAGTGGAAGATGATAGCGATGATGAGCCTCCACCCGTCTATCAAGATCCAACTTACTACTCAAAAGATAGTGATAGTGATAGTGACAAGGAGAAACAAAATGAGATTGACGATGAGATTGATGACGGCTGGTGAGGGTCTTTTATGTGTTTATGCTTCTTATATATTTTTCAACATGCTTCTTAATTGTTTAGTGTCTTTATGCTTAGTATTTATATATTTTTCAACATGCTTCTTAATTGCATAGTGTCTTTATGCTTAGTATTTATATATTTTTCAACATGCTTCTTAATTGCATAGTGTCTTTATGCTTAGTATTTATATATTTTTCAACATGCTTCTTAATTGTTTTCTCTTTCTCAATGCAGGTGATTGAACAATATGAGCGGCGGCAAGGAGGACTCGTCGAGCTTGCTTAAGAAGATGCAACAGCGCAAGAACAATGTTACAAGGAGTGGGAGGGAACCGCGTCGCAATCCGCGTTACGAGGACGGCGCGGGAGGAGGAGGAGGACGAGGACGAGGACGGGGACGAGGTGGTGGAGCTGGAGGTCGAGCTGGAGCTGGAGGTGGAGGTGGAGGTGGAGGTGGAGGTGGAGGTGGAGGTGGAGGTGGAGGTGGAGGTGGAGGTGGCTGGGGAGGACCGGACTTTGAGCCACCACCCTCGGCTTCAGGCGACGTTGCTTCCGGGTTCTTTTTGGAGGGGCCGTCTACGGAGGAGGCGGAGACGGAGTCTAGAGCCGAGGAGGACTCTAGCCGCGGGTTTGAGACTCCGGAGGAGGATGGGCGGCCGAAGCCATCGAAGATTCGTGGGGAAGCGAGAGTCCCCGACGAGAGGAAGGAGCCTAAGACCCATGAGGCGAAGACCCTTATTATTCCCGCCGGCCCTGAGTAAGTGTACTAATTTGGCAATTTCGATTTTCATGTACTAATGTTTGATTTTCATGTGATAATGTTTGATTTTCATGTGCAGCAATTGGACATTTCCTCCGGGGGTCAAGGCGCGCCGACCTAGCAGCATGATTGGAGCTTTGCTTAGGAAGTTCGGCCGGGCAAGTACTATCCCTCGGCATCGTCCCGGCTCGGCGAGAAGAAGCTAGCCACTACTTGGACGGACTACGAGAGTGCCCCCGGCGTAGGCTTCCCGACGGCTGCCGAGGCCGTGATGAGAAAGTTTTGGGTAAGACATATTTTCTCGAGCTTCGTTCATATTTGATGACCCCAATGTTCTAACTCATGACTCTCACAATTGTTTTTTTGCATGATTGAAGTGTTTTTATCGTGTGGCGCCCGAGGTTGAGGAGACGGCCGCGAACAGGACTTTGCGGGCGACTTGTGAGAGGTTGACACCACAGTGTGTGGTACAACCAAAGGATCACGTCCGCGGGTCACTTCGGGCAGAGAGAGGCGAGAGGGTCCATAAGCCGGACATTGTCGGTAAGAATGCTAAGGCCGAGTACGAGATGACGGTGGAAGACTACATGTCGGTGAGTAAAATGTCAATGAGATTCTACATTGCTAGTAAGTTGCGATTGCATTAGATTGAGTTGAGTATTGCATTTTCAGGTTATTCCCGATTGGGCCGAGCCGCATGCCGAGGCATGGGAGGAGATGGTTAGGACGAGGTGGCTCAGGATGGACGAGGACTTTGCAGCCGTGGCGAGGCGGAACGCGGAGAACCGAGGCGACGGTGGCACACACTGTGGGGGAAACCTCAGCTACGAGCGCTACAAGGGGAAGACGGTATGTATACATTTTATTTTCCTTCAGGTTCAAAGTTGGTACTCACAACATTTCCTTTCGCAATGCGAGAGGGCCGCGTTAGGACCCGAGGAGGAGATGTCCGACCTCGAGATATACAACAAGATGCGGCTTAAGAAGCCCGATCTCTCGCAGCCTCAGCCCTCGCTCCCTGAGTACTTCGGCACCTACGCCGAGGACGTCGACAACTACTGCGCGATGGTGAGGCATCGTCACCCGGAGGTGGATGACCCCATGAGCGCGGAGGTCGACGAGGAGTCGTTGGTCCTGTCGTCCGGAGGGTTGCCGCATGGCCGTCTCGCCATGATGAACAAGGCCGTCAAGCATACCCTCACCACGACCTTCACGCGTCTCAAGGCGGGACTCACCAAGGACAGCCCCCCTCTCCCGCCTCGTCGCCGGGCTCGGCAACCCGCATACGACATAAGTTTCTCTCATTTCCATCCTCTTTCCGACTTTCGTTCATACATTGCTAAGTGCTAATGAGACATGAATTTGTGAAATTGTAGCCTGACTTCGAGGCGGCCTACGTGGCCGCTCATCAAGAATATCAGGTGGCCTTCAACTAGCACCAGCAGCAGTTCATGGAGTACATGGCATATATACATGTAAGTTCCAACCTTTGTTTTCGCAAATGATGACAAGTCCCACTTTCCCCTAGTTTGATGCTTCATTTCTGCAAAGACTGACATGTAAACTATCTTGCAGGCGTCGTTTGTGGGCAATCAAAGCTCGGACAGACAGATGGATTTAGGGCCGATGCCTCCCTTTCCGGGGCCGGCGCCAAACATGCCATCGAAGGAAAATTTCGCTGCGGAGTACTATGGGAGAACAACGGTAAGTTCTTCGCCAAACCGAATACTACGGCTTTCCTTTGCCTCGCAAATTGCTAACATCTCGGGAACATGTGTGTAGGGAACGGGATGTTCCGGAAACCAGGGTGGTGGGAGGGACATGACACCGGTTCATCATGGTGGTCCTTCTCCCGGTGCTACACCCGGTACTTCTCCCGGTACTTCTCCCGGTCCTTCTCCCGGTGGTTCTTCCGCAGCTTCTACCGGAAGGAATCGGCCCGGGCCGGTGTTTAGCAGCGACGAGCTCCTCTAGTAGTCACATGTATCTTACCGACACTATGCCACCATGTATGCACACTATGGCACCATGTATGCACATTATGGCACTATGTATGCACTACGACACTATGTATGCACTATGACACTATGTATGCACTTCATGTTATGTGTATTTGCACTTCATGGTTCCTGTGAATTTTATGTGAATTTTATGTGCTTTTATTATCTGCCAAATCTGGAAAACAGCAAAAAAACCAAAAAAAAATGACCAAATGGTCGAAGCTACGCCGACGGCTTCCCCCTCGGGGTAGCGTCGACATGGACCAAATGGTCATGGCTACGCCGACGGCTTACCCCTCGGGGTAGCTTGCGCCAGGCGAGCCAGGAGATGCCGCGTGTCGGGCTGTGCCGACGGGGCGGCGCTCGGCGTAGACGCTCGCCAGGCGAGCCAGGAGACGCCGCGTGGCGCGCTATGCCGACGGGGCGGCGCTCGGCGTAGACGCGGCGTTGATGCCACCAGGGAAGCCACGGGCACGCCACGTGGTGCGCTATGCCGACAGTGTGCCCCTCGGCGTAGCACAAACGGCCGTTAGACGGACGGCTCCGGTCACTGTTCTACGCCGAGCGCCGCTACGCCGACGGGTGGGGCCAGCCGTCGGCCCTCTGCGGCTACGCCGACGGCGACGTCTACGCCGAGGGTCGCCTGTGCTCTGCCGAGGCCGACCTTCCCCGAGGAGCTACGCCGAGGGGCACCGTCGGCGTACCGTGTGCCGAGGGCAACCCTGTGCTACGCCGAGGGCCGGCGGCCGTCGGCATATCACCAGATTCCTGTAGTGAAGCTACTTTTTTTGAATGTTTGAACTGCTAGACAGAAACTAGTTATCTCTCTCCGAGATCCTTGCTGGCATGGGAGGCCCAGGAAATGGACAAGTCCATCCTATGACAATACAGTCACCAACACATAGTCACCTGTCTAGAGAAAGAGGTCAGCATAAGCATCAAGCATGCCCATTTGAGTGTATTTAGAAGCATGGTTTCAATTTAAAAAAAATCAAGTTTGATGCGCCTTTTTCTTCTGTCCATTTGACATATCCTGACGCCAGATTTATTTGATGCTCTTCATTTTTCTCTCTCTGGCTACACTTCATTGGCCTTTTTTCACTGTCCTGCCAGTGGATATTAGACAAGGAATAACACCAAAGTGTGGAGGAGAGATTGCCTCTGGAAAGCCCACAGCCAGTAGGAGATATATATAGAACGGCGATTACATTGAACTGACATGTTGCCGCCCCGAGATTTAAAAAAAAATCATATTACAAGGAAAATATCCACTAGGAGTGAATGAACAATTTTTGCAAGCAGAACAATATAATTATAATAAGAATCAACACATTGTATACATGTTAAATAAATAAGTTAACATATATTCATTATTTCACTGAAATATTTTTCCGACTTAACTGACTTCTACTGAGATGTTAAAGGGATCTTTTACGGTAGGGACAAATGAGTACCAACCGTTCAACTGCCCATATCCAACCGCTCAGATTGGCCAATACTTGTTACGCAGAGGACAAGTATTTTTTCAAGCGAGTGCAAAATCGTTCTATTCCTGCCCACCAAAGGGTATTTTTGGATGTTGAAATTTTTGGAACCGGCTTGGTTGCAGCCCCAACGGCTAACCCCAGAACTCATTCCACCACAATCCCCACTCCACTGAGTCAGCGACGGTGAATCCGGCCGCACTCCCACCCCACTGCATCGACGACGGCATCCACTCCATTCTCTCGGCGACCGACGTCCCCGACCCCACTTCCTCTTTCCGCGCCGAGTCCTTGCTCACCGACGCCCTTGTATTGGTGTGGCAGCCGCGCCGACCAGACTTGCAGAAGCAGGGGAAGGTGGACGCCGACTGGCCTCGCATGGGGAAGGGAGGCCTCGGGGAAGCGTCCGGTGCCGGCACCAACTTCTGCGACTCCGACGGCCGCACGGTGATGCATTTGCCGCCTCGGGTCCAGAGCGGTGACCTGCTGGCGAGGAGAAAGGAGGCAGACACACCTCGTGCAAACTGCACCGACGACCGTGCTAGAGCCGGCCACGTTTGCGAGTTCTAGGCCTCACGTGCAATCGTGAATCATTCATGGAAGGCCTAGCACACAAGGGGAGGAAGATGGGGAGGGGAATATGGCTCCATGGTTGGGGGCGGAGCAGCGGTGGCAGCGTAGGAGCGAGGGCGTCAGGGGCTTCCGGCGGTTCTCTCCCTGGCTAATGCGAGGGGCAAGCAGGACGGCGGCTTCTTTCCTCTGTACTCGTGCGAGGGATCGTCACTGCCCCCCTAAATCATGCGCCATTCAAAAATAAAAAAACAAAACGTTACCTAAACTACTCGCTACCTAAACTACCCCTGGTCAAATACTACTACTCCACGGGACAAGTAATTTGTACCGTAAAAAACCTCATGTTAAAACCATGGCGCATAGAAAATACTAGTACATAATTTTCTAGTTATAGTTGAGTATACGCACGCGTCAAAGTTTTGCACAAAATTGAACTTATTACATGAAAATATGTTCCTATAATCTTTCAATACATAGTAGCCACGAGAAAGAACAGCCTCTTACAGCTAAGAAGAAACAGCTAGTATCTTGCTCGTAAGTTTATTTGCCTGCATGAATGTGTGTCCATGGATTGATCTCTTGGGTGTATATCACCCGGAGGGAAAGAGCCACTCTAACGTGGAAGATTTCACTGGAATGTAGTACTGACCTCTATTTAGTGAAACCAGACTAGTTTCGCTGCTTGCCATATCATAAACACGTACAATAGCTCTGAATGTCATTGGCGAGCTTTTGGTGGTTAAACCACTTGCGTGCCAATTCCCACTAGTGGCCTAGAAGGAACACGCGGTTTCCTCCTCGAAATCTCGGTCTGTAAGAGCATGTCTAATAGACCCCTTATTTTTCTACCCCTTAAAACGCGAGTAGAGGGCCATGTATTCACTTTTTGCTGGCCGAAAACTCGTCCGAGCTAGCAGACCCCGTATCCCCACCCCGTAAAACAGAATCCTACAGAATATTCTGTCCACAAACAATTCGAAATACCTCGACTTTTTCAGAACAAGTCCGAGTCAAATAGCAATGATTCGAAGCACTTCTTTTTCCATTACACTATTTCGGAAACCTAAGGACTCGATCGTATGGATATGAAAAATACAGGATTTCCGATCCTAGCGGGAAAAGGAGGGAATTGCTTCTACTAAAAAGGGATCTATAACTTTGATTCAAGCAGTTTATGTACCTGCAGACGATTTGACCGACCCTGCTCCTGCCACAACATTTGCACATTTGGATGCTACTACCGTACTTTCCAGAGGATTAGCCTCCAAGGGTATTTATCCAGCAGTAGATCCTTTAGATTCAACCTCAACTATGTTACAACATAAGATTGTTGGCAACGAACAATCGAGATCTAGTGACATAACGCAAGGTCTTCCAAAAGTGGAACAAATCTTTGAAACGCGTTCAATTGATTCATTATCCCTGAATCTCGAAAGGAGAATTGAGGATTGGAATGAGCGTATACCAAGAATGCTTTACCCCTAGATGTCCAGTCAACTGCTGCGCGTCAACGCATTTCGGGGAGAACCAGCTAGCTCTGGGTTCGAGTGGCATTTCACCCCTAACCACAACTCATCCGCTGATTCTTCAACATCGGTCGGTTCGGACCTCTGCTTAGTTTCATCCAAGCTTCATCCTGGTCATGGATAGATCACCCAGGTTCGGGTCCATAAGCAGTGACCAAAAAAAGGGGACGCTACAGAGCCGGAAAGGGCTACCTAAATCAGGTATTTACTAAGACAAACAAATCGGGTATTCACTAAGACAAACAACTGGCAAACTGCTTTTAAAGAGGAGGGGTAAGATCGGCTCGGGATCATGGGACCCTTTTCTATCAGATAGGAGGGGCTCTTGTACAAAATAGACTTATAAGTAATAACCCCATCGAATCTATCTATATAAAGAGGCAATCGTGTCAGGAAGCGGGTTTTGGGTTGTAGATGTAACCAACCCGCTATTAAGGACAGCGTAGAAAGAAATAATAGAAAAAGAGCTCCAGTATAAAGATCGTCATTGGTGCGTAATCCTATTGTATACCACCACTGATAAACTCCAGAATAGGCGATATTAACTGGACCAGCAGCACCTCCTCGAGTAAAGGCTTCCACAGCGGGTTGACCGGTGGCTATGGCGGCGGCGCGGGGAAAACGATTGGGAATTCTGAAATATCCGCGCGTCCCAGTGAAATGGGATGAGGGGTTGGTCCTGTATTCAGCCTCCCTCTCCGTACAAGTAAGGGGCGAAGAGCCGCCCCGTAGCCAAAACTGTAAAAAATCGATGCGGGGGTCTGTTTTACGGGGTCTGCTAGACGGCCGGGTAGCGCCCAACCCCTTATTTCGACGGTTATTATATGGGTTTGGCCTTTTTAAGGAGCGTGTTAGACATGCTCTAACATTGCTCCCGCGAGCATTCCGCCATAAGCGCTTTGGAGCCTGTTTGGCCGACGAATAGGACCTGGCCAGCCAAGTCCGTCACCTCCAACCACCGACCATTCTCCAAATCAGCCTCGAACACCTGGAGATTCATCCCCAGTGTATCGGCCTGGACGTCATTCGTCTCGAGATAGATGGTCCACCGCACCATCAGTAGGTTTTGCCCGCCTGATGACGTGACTAGATGGCATAGGCGGCGCCAGGGGTATGCCCCTGTATGCCCAGGCATACCAATAGATTTCGACCCAATTTTTTTTTGTTAGGGCATCTCTAGCAGGGCGACGCAAACGGACGCTGAACGACCGTTTGCGTCCACCGGGCCGAAAAATGCGTCTGGTACCACCTCCAGCGGGACGACGCAAAGTGACCGGACCGTCCGCAGCGACGCAAACCTGACCCAAATATGCGCCTCAGATGCGTCTCTGCGGACGCTGTGCGGACGTGGAAAGTGTCTGCTCGCGTCTGTCGGACGTTTTGTCTGGCCCGCCTGGCAGTGACCTAGCGTCGATGCGTCTTCTCCGCCTGTACTGGCGCCGAGGCGTCGCTTCGGCAGTCTGCGGCCGCGTAAATGGCGATGCCTCGCGTAGCCCGCGACCGTCGCCTACCTCTGCGCACGTAGTAATGGTGATGCCATGCGTGGCGCGGCCATCGCTCTGCCTCCGACCTATATAAACAGGGGCGCGAGCATCTCATCTCCTCCACACTAAACCCTAGCCGCCGCATAACCTCTACCGTAGCGCCGCTGCCGCTCAGGCTCCACCGGATCCACCATGAGCAGCGCCGGCCGCGGCCAGGCTGCCGCCCCTCCACCTCAACCTCCCCCGGCCTCGAGCTCCGACGAGGAGTTCGACGACGACGACAGCACCGGTGACCTCCTCGACCCGGTCAGGGACGCCGTGGCCCTGAATCTCGCGGAGGAGGAAGTAGAGGAGGAGCGGGCGGCCCATGCGGCGGTCGACGCCGAGCTGGAACAGCGCAGGCTACGGCGGAGAAGCAGGCGAGGGACCGACGCAACGACGGGGCTGGCCCGTCAGGAAGCAAGTAGTCTAGGCTTCTAGATCTACTTTGTATAGTTTTTATGCATTTAAATGTACTACTTTCTATGTTCTCAAAAATGTTGCAAATCTAAAAATGGGTCGCCCCGGTGGGAGCACACCCAGACCAGACGCAAATGGACGTGCGGACAAAATATGTTGTTACGGTTCTACTAAAATTATTGTCCAACTGAAAATATAGCTTATATAGACTTTTGTTTGTGCTTTTCCAAGCTTTGTAAAAATTATAGGCCTTTGCTCCTGTTTTTTTTGCTTTGAGAAAAAAAAATTGGCTGGTGGGAATACCCACCAGCAATTTCCTGGCGCCGCCGTTGCTAGATGGTGGTGAGATTTGGGGCGGACGCCGCCACGGCAGCTGGTGGTTGCTTGATGACATGAACCGTCCTAGCTGCGGATAACCAATAAGTGAAGGGTTTCACTCTCTGGTTCACCTTTCCGACTAACCAATGACAGTAGAGTCGTAGAGATGTTCATCCATGCCTACAGCGAAGATCTTTCCATGGTGGAAGGCTATGTTCTCGTAGAAAAATACCCTTGTGCAGAGCACCACTGTGGTTTGCGGCCGAAAACATACATAGTTGACCGATGCATCAAATAATACGTTGATGTGTGTCAGCGCAATAATGAGACGGGGCGAGCACACGAGGATCTTCTTCACAGGGAGTTTATCGAGCAAAATAGTGCGCGGGTAGTAAGATGAATTTCGAAATGAGAAAGCGTGAAACCGCAGCCCACCGCCCAGACTTCCCTCTAACCCCCCCCCCCCCTCCCCGATTCCGACGAGCTCCCCGCACCCCCAAACCTAAGTTCCATTCCTCGCCTCCGCGCGGCGAGCCACGTCGTCCCCGTCTCCGGCGAGCGAGGTCCAGGCCTCTCCTTGCCGGCGACGCCGCGGCCAGCTGTGTCGTCCCCGTCTTCGGCGAGTATTCCCGGTCGTCGGCGCGGTCGTCTTCAACCTCTCCGGAGAGATCCGCCACCGCCTCCCGACCATCATGGGCCGGCCCGTTGCATCCGAGGGATGCGCGTCGACGCGCTAACGGACGCAACGGGCGTCAAATAGGAATTTCCGTGCTTAAGCGCTACAAAGCCAATCCAGTCCACTCTGGGCTGTGGGATCAGGCCCATGAAGTTGACAAGCCCATATCCATCCAATATCAATACAGCAAACATACAGATTGAGGTCAGTCATCTCTGTAAAAAAAACAGTGGTCAGCAGCGCATGCCCATTCTCAATTCAGAAGCAAGATTTGATGCCCCTGTTCCTCCTCTCCATTTGACATATCCAGAAGCAAGATTTGATTAGCTGCTCCTCATTTGTTTTCTCTCTCCATCTTCTTCTCCCTGGCTGTCTTCATATATCATTGGTGTTTTTGTAGCTGTCCGGAGAGCCGACAAGGAACAGCACCACACTGTGGAGGGAGGAGGGACATGCTATGCATTATTGTGTCTCATCATCAGGCTTGCCTTGCCCCCTTTTCAAAAAGTTGTAATTTATTTGGTTAGCAAACAGGAAAGGTCCCCTGATTTCATTTGATCAACCAGCATAGTGGTGGTGGTACTTACTGGTCCTGTTGCCTCTACAAAGCCTGCAGCCAACCAGGAGATATAAACCGACCGGTGAATACAGTGTGTAGGCCTATTGCTATTCCCACTGATGAGTGATGAGAAGCAGAGGACTGCATTTCTGCATGTTCCACAAGACTCAACAGTGGATCGGTTACCAGAGAGGCCCATCAACCTATCGCCCCTTGCAAAGGCTGCCTTGCCACGAAATTTCTAACGCCAGATTCTGAAGTTTGAAATGCATCACTGTCCTCCCATGCTTTGAATCAAGTGACTTTGAAATTGTACTAGTATTGTATTGTGAATTTGTGATTCCTACGCACCAATCAGTTACTCCAACTTCAGGCCTTCAGCAGATCGACAAACATGCTACTTTGTACAAATTAAAAACCGATGCTCATATACAAGAACGTGAGACATGTGCCTGAGATATGCTGACATATGCTGAGATGGAAAGATGCCCTATCTCACAAGTGTTTTATATTGCAAGATCGGACTGCCAGTAATACTATTTGCAAATAGTTGCATATGTATAGACACAGGCTTTCGGCCACAGTCATCTTCTCTGCAGAATCCAACAGCAGCGTAGTTTGCAACTAGGCGATGGGATCGGCCTCACCACTGCCTACCAAAGCTAGTCCGGCCACACACAGCGCTCAGCAACAACCAGTGCATTCTCGGCACGTCTGAACATGCCAGCTATTGATATCTGAAGATTGCATCAGGCTAACTGAAACTGAAACAAGAGTACATGATCATGCATGCACGGAAGCTCCATCAGCAAGCTAGATCAATCATTTGCAGATCTGTTTTCTTGTTGTGACAAGAAGATCCCGGGGTTGAGATCTTGCTGCTTGTGCACGCTATGAAGCAACGTACATATCTCACTCTCTCTCCCTACAGTCTGAACTCCGAAGAAACGGTGTGTGCTGATATGCATACAGAAAATGAGCGCCCATGCTGAATCCGAATTTCGGGAAACCTCTCATGTGGAATGTGATCCTGGCAGATCCAGTTTCTTCAGGGATACTTCATACCACCAGCGAGCCACCAACTCAGACACGTGTGTAGTGTAGATAGAGTGCCATTAAAAGTGTCACAGGTTTCTCGGTTCAGAGCTGAGCCTTTTGCCTCCTCGCTTGCACCTGCATGCCGTACCTGATATGAACACATGAGTGAGTGATCAATGAGGTAACAATCAATTAGAGAGGTGGGCAGTCCGAAACCATGTGAACAGTGCGCTTTACTTTTTGTCGACTAAAAAGCTGATGCAAAAGGAATTTCGGGGTCGCCACCAAGAGATGCAGAAATAGAAGCGAAAAATCGAGAGCAACATTTATTCGTGATCGCCGTTGCTTTGGCTTTATGTCTGGCCGTTTATATGCGACCGAGACCCTCTCAAAGGATGTACATTTGGAGAGTGCTACTTCCTCAGCTAAGCTAGCTGTCGTCATTTTCAGATATATATCATGATTTTTTTTACATCTAAAGAGACAATACATGCATCCAGGCCCTACCTGATTAGCATAGTTACAGGACACTGGTCCATTGATCATGCTTAAGTCTATAAGTTGAGGTGATCTCTTGGTCAGACGTTGTCTCCAGAAAACAAGTTGCTACGGAGAAGAAAACACCTATAGCTGATTGTCTTGAGACATGGCAGATATATAGAGCATTATTCTTTGCAACCTCATCATATAATTTCTCAAGAGACAAGTGCCGAGGAACAAATAGGAAAGTTCTGAGGAACCTCACATTGTGTGCCATGTCCCCCACCTAGTGCATCATACTTGACAGACGAAACCACCTTGCAGTGCAGAAACAATAATGGAGTTCCGAATCTCTTAAACTACTCACACAATGAGAATTATCAAATCGTGTGTAATCTTCTTCACGAGCGTGTTCTGCAGGATTTGATGGAAACAACGTTGCACATTCTTTGTTATTGCTTTTCTCATTTATTGGTATATTGGTGGCAGATAACAACAGGCTAACATAGGAAGTGAGCCTAGTTGGTTGGGGAAGTTGATGTACAAATCTAGCATCTTAGTTCAAATCCTTATGGGTTCGAATTCAGGTTCCTATTTATATTTGAGGCCCAGGCTAGTCCTGATACTTATGCAATCTTGAGGACTAGACTAAAATTCTAGTACAAGTGAAATTCTCCACATTTTCCAAGTGGTTGTTCAAATTGCTCAGCGAAGAAAGAGTACTTAATAACGAAATTTCTTTTTTCATGTTGAGACAAAACCAACGGATTCTCCTCTTTGCAAGAGTCTTATGCGGGTTGAGGATGATTTTCTTTAGTAGAGGTCGCTTTATTGTGGGATATTGATCAACTATTCGATTTTGAGAGGAAATTTGGTTAGGAGCTACACCTCTATCGCAACAATATTCATCTTATATTTCATTGTTCATATGAAAATTGTATTGGTAACAAATATGTCGGCCCATTATTGTTGACCAACCTCTCACATAGTAATTCAAAATAAAATTGAAAACAGGAGATGTAGTCATAATACTTTTTATGTGTGAGAACTGAGAAACAAGTATATATCATCGCTGTGTTAGAGACTCCTCGAGTCATACAGATAGTGATATTATTTTTCTAAAATAATTCTTTTTGGAGACCGGAGATATTTATACCAAACATTTTTATTTTGCTCTCTTTTTAATCAATGTTTGTTGTCTAGGATTGACATGGAATTTGGTAAGTACTAAATTTTATGATTTATATTATACTTTAAAAAATAATTATCTATTGAGAAACTAAATATTAATTAGCAATGCTCGGTTACAACACTACAAATATACATCTGAGCAAAACTAGAAATATTTATAGATTCTTTGATTTAGTTTATCTTAAAATTTAATTTAGAGGCAACACAACGTTTGTTAAATTATGTATCTTACTAAGTTAAATAAAATTTTAAAAAAGATATTCTAAGGAATAAACTAAATCCTTAAATATCTTATTAGGGGAATGCACTGTAGCATATTTACATATGTGACCAACATCCTTAAATATCTTATCAGGGGATTCTAGGATTCTACGACATATGAGTTTAATTCATAAAATTTCTGAACTGTATTTCAAACACATGCATACCATCTAATCAGCGGTGTAGCGTGGAACACAATGTCGACGTAGTGAGTTTTTCATCATATTGCTAAAAGATAACAGAGTGAAGAATCAGAAACATATCGATAAATCATAGTCACACGATGCTTGCATTTAGTCGTTCCACTGATGACCCACACTTTTAATTTTTGATTGTTTCTTAAAAACGACGAGTTTGTAATGGGTCATATTGTTTTTCATGAGTCCCTCGGTCCTATTTCAGGGTTTAAGTTGAACCTTTAGTTTTGGCACCCTCGTCCCAGTTTATGAATTTGACTAATGGATGTTTCCCCTGTTCATCTAATTAGAATGGTAGAACTAGTTTTATTTTATTTTTTGTGAATGGAGCCTCTTGTATTTTGGGGATTTTGTTCTTCTGTTTATTCAATTTTAACTAGGTAACAAAACTACTTTAATTGGTAAGATGCTAATAGCATATTCAGATTCTTTCAAGTCTTGCTAAATGCCACCTGTTTACACTTTACAGACAGAGCGAGCACATATATGCTTTCTCAGCAACCATGCAACTGTACTTCAGCCAACCGGTGGATAGGATAGTCGTCCACGTTGCCATCTATATAATGCTCAACATAAGGAGACTCCCAACTCACACAACAACGACAGCCACCGTCACGCCCACACTCACGCCTCTCCTTTTAAAAACGCACCACCCATCCTTCTCTCCCTCCACTTCAATTCGTCATCTTCTTTTACACATCCAAGTCACGTCCCACGATCGATCCGGAAGTGACTAGCAGGTGGCAGCAGCTGCCATGGTGAAGAAGCTTGCCGTCGCCTCCCTCTTCTTCACCGCCAACGTGGACGCCTCCCCAGGCCAGTCGTCACCACCTTCCATGTCCTGCGCGTCCTCCAGCACGGCCACCTCGTGGCAATGGCCTTCCTGCACGCAGGCCAGGACCATGTCGTTCGGCCGGGACGACATGGACAGCCACAGCGCGGAGGTACCATCGACGCGCCAGGACTGCAACACCAGGGTGATAATGAACCCGGCCTACCGCGACGACTCGGCATCGATCGAGCACTCCTTCCTCTCCGCTACCGTCTCTTCTACTTCCACCACGGCGCCGGAGCCGGCAGGCGAGGTGGACGAGGTGATCATCCGAGGAATACGGTCGTGCAGCCGCCTCTTCTTCGAGCCCGAGGCGACGAGCTCCATCCTTACAAAGCCGAGAGCTGAGCAGTGCGGAGAGGTGGAGTTCGGCGGGGCGAGGGCGGTGGCCATCGACTCGGCTGACCCGTACGGCGACTTCCGGCGGTCAATGGAGGAGATGGTGCTGAGCCACGGCGGCGGAGGCGAGGACGACTGGGCGTGGCTGGAGGAGATGCTGGGGTGGTACCTCCGCGCCAACGGCAAGAAGACCCACGGATTCATCGTGGGCGCCTTCGTTGACCTGCTCGTCGCGCTCACCTCCGGCAAGCAGAATGACAAGTGCTAGCACCCATCGTCAATTCGTCATCACCTACATCCTACCGTGCGTGCGTGCATGCCATTCTTATGAAAACTTTGTGCCAAGGCATTTTTATTTTTAACGAGTGTGCCAAGGCATTCATTCGCAGCATCAGGAATTCAAGTCTGAATGATCGACAGCTGGTGTGATGTGTTTGCTGAGGACTTGTGAGAGAAAGTTGGTGACTGAGCCATATGTAGATACAGCATGATCTAGCGTAATTGATCGATTAAGTTATGTAGAAGTTGTACTGTTAAATCAATCAATGATTGTAGTACATTTCTAGGTAGCTAGTGCTACTGCTACCATGTACTATACTGAACATGTGGCTACTAGTTGGCCATTGTTTTTCCACCGTTAGGCAGTGATCCAAATATGTCAATTACATTGCATTTTGATTACTTTGTGATAATCCAGCGAGAAGACAGGGTTTTCTAAGTTCGAGACAGGAAATTGCAATCACTCAGTTTCCTGAAGATGGCAGATAGAAAAGGCACTGGTAATATACGTGACCAAGTGAGCATAGTCATTTCCTGACAGGGTGATGAAGCTGTTCGTGAACATGGAGATCGCCTGGACGTGCAGGCAGGCTTCGAGTCCTCTGGAATATGTAGTCGGCTAGGCAACATTATCTCTGCAAGTGTGAACCATATTAGTACTATACCTGACCAAGTGACAGTACCAGCTGAAAGCCTGAACGGTCGTCACTAGTTGTATCAATTTCTTCTTTCAGACGAGATATATCAGCAATGTTTCATTTACCTTAGATGGGCATGAACCGCAGGGACGGTGGAGCATTTGAGAAATCTTCGAGTGAAACAATTGATAAACTTCTGGCAAATATCTGCACATAATTCTGAAGAAACTGAACACGAAGGGACGTAGCTGTGTATCAACGACACGAAGTTGGCGCTGAAGAAGGAGGAGGCGATGGCGATGCCAGCAGACTCGAGTTGTGTAACAGCAGCACATGAAAATTAGGGTAGGCACCAAGCGACCAAATAAAATCTGGAGAAACAGAGTGGCACATTTGATTTGTGCAAGATCTGTGACCCATCACCCCGTGACTTGTCGACCATACAAAAGATAATGTGGCCGGCCTCTGTGCATGACAAGAGGCTATCGTCCGTCAAAATTAGGCACCGCGAGTTTGTCTGTGTCAGCACTGTTTGGGTGGCGGTGGTGGCCTGAACCTGAATCCATAGACCACAGCCTAGCCCAACAACGGCAGGGAGATATCGATCGATTAACCAACCGAGTGAGCGAGACCTTTCACTTCCATCACTAGTGTATTAGTTGAGGTGCTTCCTTGGCTTCATGGAGCAGCCATACAATGACTTCAAAACTAGTGATGCTTGCCAACTCTAAACTGGTGGGATGTCAATCCCCAGGTGAAGTGGCATGAAGATCTCGATCGAATAGCGCGAGACCTTTCTTTTCAGCACTAGTGTAGCTGTGTAGGGTGTGTCGTGGTGTGCCTCTCCTTCATGGAGCAGCGATGGCGATGGCGGCTAAGCAACATTATGTCACTTGGACATGCTCGGCTGCTCTTAGAGAGGTGATGAACAGATCTGAGATTTTTACCTGCATGCCGTACCTGATATAAAGACATGAGCGATAGAGGGAGAAACAAATAGAGATGTGGGCAAGATGGCGATGCAAAAGGAATTTTGAGTCGCTCCCAATAGATGTCGAAGTAGAAACTAGGATAGGAGAGCAACATTTACTCGATATCTGCATTGCCTTTGCCTTTTGGTCGTGCCATTTCTCGCAACCTACACCTTCTCAGACCTCCGAGCATGTAACACCTGTGCAGAGTTCTGATTCCCAAAGCTAGGTTGTGGGTGACCACTGGTGCTAAGCGTTTGGATGATATGATGCCGCGAGAGTAATACCTTGTTTATTTATGTAACAGTCTTGTCAAAACACTCATCTTAATCAATAGATCGAGGTAAAGTTTTTGTCTCCGTTCAAAAAACAAAAAAAAAAACTAAGTTGTCACTTTTCACATCGATTCATACACGTGGTAAGCGTCCTTACCTCTGAATTTAGACATACATGTACTGACGCCATATCTGATTAAGATAATTTTGTTGGGCATTAATGAATTAATCAGGCTTAATTGTATCATTTTTTTCCAAAAATAATTCCCCTGGGAGGTAGGGTGAAGAAAGCATCTTGACCAGCTTATCTTGAGACATGGCTGATATATGGTGAATTATGTCCAACAAGCTCCACCATATAATAATTTCTGAATGAGCAAGTACAGAGGTACACACAAAAGAACTGAGCAAGCATTGCAATCGTAGGGTGTCCCCCACCTCGTCCATCATCCTTGACAGCCGAAACTACCGTGCGTTGGGAGTAAATTACAGAAAACTACCACATTTCGGGCTAGGTTAACAGGTCAGTACCAACTTTGGTAATTTTTTCAGAAATATACAACTTCTTGGGCTAGCAGTTACAGATTGCGCAAAACGGCAGCTGATAGCGTTTTAACCTCGTTGGACCCACTGTCAGGTGCCACGTAGGCAGACGGCCGTTCGCTGCGCCGTTGCTGCCTGGAGACCTTAAGCGGTAGCCGGTCGGGTCGAACCGCACCGCACCGCACCGCACCACTCTCTCGTCGCTCGCCGGTCGCCGCACCCTCTCTGGTCGCCGCGCCGCCGCCAAGCCGTGCCGCCCGCGCCGCCCGCGCCGCCATGCCCTCCTGGAATGATGGAGAAAGCAGCAGCGACAGCCTGCTCTCTGGGTTCTCCGAGGGGCACGACTTCAGTCCTCGTCCACCGGTATGTGCGCGTCGGTTAGGGTTAGGGTTTTCGTTGGATTTCTTCATCGGGGCTTCGATTTGTTGATTGATTCTTTCGGTGTGCGTCGATTTGTTGAATGCAGTAGTAACTTTTGCTTCCTCTGCCCTGTATTAGATCCCAGCCAGCATTTTAGACCCAGATTTCACCGGCTATGATGACTGTGACCTGAGGTGCAAGCATGATCTGCCCATGTACAAGTATGTGTGTTTTGAAGGTGCAAACACGGGAAGAAAATTTCTGGCCTGTGGTTGTAAGGTAGGTTAGTTCATTGGATTGTTTTTACTAACTGCAATTTGATTCAATTGTCTGAAGCTATGCCTTGTTGTTGTCAGTACAATATATGTAGTTCCCTGTTGTTGCTTCCTCTGCCCTGTATTAAATCTTGTTGTATAATTTAGGTACTGCTTTGTATAATTTAGTAAGAAATTGTTGTATAATTTAGGTACACTGCATAGTATAATTTAGTTGGTACTAAATATATTTGCTCAATGTATGTAGGATGAAAATATTTGTGACACAGTGCATTGGGTAGATGTGGAGTGGCCATCTACACTGAAACATTCTTTGCTGAAAATTTGGGAAATGTATGAGGAGGAGAGAGACTCAAGGATGCATGGCAATGTTGAGTATGCAACCAAGAACTACCAGCTAGTGCTAGAAAAAAGGGAATTAGAAAAGAAGAACACTGGAACTGCACAAGCAATTGGGCAACACTTTGGAGCATGTTGCAGAGCTGACTAACCATAACCTGGAGCTTGAGAAGGCAAAAAGGGAGAAGGCAGAGCAAGAAGTAGCATGTCTGAAGGAAGAAAAGAAGAAGGTAGAGTTAGTGCTTGTTGCATTGAAGGAAGAAAAGAAGAAGTTAGAGCTAGTAGTTGCCACCTTGAAGGAAGAAAAGGAGAAGGGAGAGCAACAAGTTGCCACTTTGAAGGATGAAAAGAGGAAGGTGGAGTACTATGTTTCAGACCTACTCAATGCTTTACATGTCCAGAAGGATAAGATGAAGAAGATAGCTGCAATGTGTGCTGAATGATAGTTTGCCTTGTAATGAATCACTAGTTGCTAGGATAATCTAGTACCTGGTTAGCTCTTGATGTATTAGAGATATTATGCTATGTGTGTTGTTGACTGCCTCTATGTATGACAATCTATGTTTGTGCTAGATGATTTGAAAACTATGGAGATATTATGCTATGGAGATATTATGCAGCTATCTATGTTGGTCAGAAAACTATGGTTGTGCTAGATGATCTTAAAACTATGGAGATATTATGCTGCTATCTATGTTGGTCTAGATGCCATTCAGCACTTGTCGTCGACTAGTCGTTCTCGACAAATATTTTGGTCTAGATGCCATTCAAGACATGTCGTCGACTAGTCGTTCTCGACAAGTAGTTTGGTCTAGATGTCATTCGACTAGTTGTCGTCGACTAGTCGTTCTCGACTAGTAGTTTGGTCTAGATGTCATTCAACATTTGTCGTCGACTAGTCGTTCTCGACAATATTAACCAAGTCAAATATAGTTTCATCAGTTAACTGAACAATATGAACTCAAATTAACCAAGTCACTGAGACAGTACTTCATATAGTTTCATCACTTAACCAAGTCACATATGGATTACATCATGCAGAGTGCTCATAGCGCGGCAGCATACTCGTATGACAAATATACGAGTGCTCATAAGTTGCAGCACATCTGTATAACCAAAATAACCGAGCAAATTCTGGAATTACATCAGACCACACAACCAAAAGAACCGGCAAGTTCCGGAATTACATCATACTGCAGAAGCAAGTTAAAAAACTAGTCCCCAGTTGCATTGCTGCCTTCTCCTCCTTCTTCAGGCACATACCCACAGTTGAAATAACCCCATGTCCTTGTCCTTTTGTAACCAGCACTCACATCACTTCCTTGTCCTCCTTCTTCCAATGCTGCTGACCTGGGAGCAACAAATGTGCTTCTGGGAACATATGGATACCTTGTTGGACCTTGTGTTGCTGGAGCAGCTTGTCCCTGCCTAGCGGATGGAGCGAGATGGAGCTGGAGGTTGCCTTCTTTGGAGCGAGATGGAGCTGGAGGTTGCCTTGCTGGAGCAGATGGAGCAGATGGAGCTGGAGGTTGCCTTGCTGGAGCAGATGGAGCAGATGGAGCAGATGGAGCATCATATTGCCTTGCTGGAGCATCTCCTGGCACAGATGGAGCATCTCCTGGCACAGATGGCTGCATAAAGTGATGACAATAGCATCAAATTAAGAAGGACAAGCATCAAATAAAGAAATGTAGAACAGATAAATGTGCATCATACCACATGCTTGTTTTTCCTT
This sequence comes from Lolium rigidum, assembly GCF_022539505.1. Lineage (NCBI taxonomy): Eukaryota > Viridiplantae > Streptophyta > Magnoliopsida > Poales > Poaceae > Lolium > Lolium rigidum. The sequence continues at coordinate 24,920,251 of NC_061514.1, read as the reverse complement.
ATAAGCAAATCTGGCCTCAATGGGACTGTGCAGCTTGTGTATCTGTGGCCTTGCAACTTGCAGTTGGAACATGTAATTGTGCCCATTCTAGATGTATCCTTGGGCTTGGGCACCTCAAACTTGCCTTTTCTCCTTTTCTCCTGCTTTCTACCTCTATTAATGGTGAACACGGGTGGTATGATGTACGGTGTATCGGTCTTGGTCCAGTCATGCTGCCCGAGCCTTTGGATAGATGATTGGCTTGAATGCTTCTAGGTACATGGGTTTTTTGAAGAAATGGCTCACATAGTTTTCTGGAGCTTGCTTAGATTTGATGATGGCAGAGCATGCATGGTTGCAAGGCACCCCTGTAACATCCCATCTTCTACATCCACATGTCTTTGCTTCAAGGTTGACAGCATATGTTGCATCTCCTTTTGCATTTGTCACTTGCCACAAGCCAATATCAGCAATCCTGGGTGTGCAGAATCTGGAGTGCTTCTTAGCCATTTCTAGGACCTCAGTGAAGTGAGGAGTAATCTCCCATAGAGCTTTAGCACCACCTTCTCTCTTCTCATGATTCCTAGTCATCATCTTGTTTTTTATCCCTTCAATCATTGTTCTAATGGGTTTCTTCCTCACATCCAATATGTATCTGTTGAAGACTTCACTGAGATTATTTACCACCGAGTCGGTCTTGCAACAGGTGTCAAAAGCATGCCTGGCCCATGTGTGCACGGGGATTGCACTCAACCACTTCCAAGCTTCCTCACTTTCTTCCTTTAGATTATCCATGGCAACATCAAATTGGTTCTTATGGAAAGCATAACTAAGCTGCATCCATACATTTTTTAAGGTCTTCACCTACGAACCACTGCGGCTTGGAAATTTGCATAAATGTGTCGAAGGCGGTATCGGCGAGGACTTGTTGGGAAACACTTGGCTTACTGCTTTGAGGAGCCCCTGGACAATGTATAAAGCAATTAAATATATGTTGGGTTTGGGTTTACTACGAGAAAGCGATGAGGAGAACTAAAGATGGCATGAACTAGTCGACGTCGGCTGTTTGTTCTCGACTAGTTAAAACACAACTAGTCGAGGACAACTAGTCGACGACAACTAGTCGAGGCCAAGTAGTCGAGGACAACTAGTCGACGACAACTAGTCAACTAGAACTAGTCGAGGCCAACTAGTCGACGACTAATAGACAATTTACAACATCTACTACACAATTTACAACATCTACTACACAATTTAAAAGTTCTACTACACAATTTACAACAAGCACTTACTTTACGTACGTCGGACATGATTGTGTATGGGCCAAACTCCCCCACTTCTCCACCTAAAGCATACTTCAGCCGAGTCAAGAACCAACACCGGTTAGTCTGTGTCCTCCTTGGGCACAACAACAAATGCAATTGGGTACATATTGTTATTGCCATCTCTGCCAGTGGCAGCCAATATCTGAGCACCAGTGCAAAGCTTAATGAAGCATCCATCCAAACCTACATATATTGAGGCAGTTAGATGAAGCAAGCAAGCAAACCTACATATAGTGGACAAGGACGAGAAGATAATGAAGCAACAATGCTTACCTATAAATGGCCTACAGCCTTTGAGAAACCCCTCCACGGCTCCATTGATGCGGAAGAAAAGGCCATGGAAAGGCTTGGACCAGGATGAGGATTTTCTTCACATGGTGGTGGAGTGATAGTTGTGACAATGACCCTACTTCCTGGGTTTGTGTCAATCACAGTTTGGGCAAAATCTCTTATCCTAACATACTGTTCTCTGTGATCACCTAAAACAGCATCAAGAGCCATGTTTTTTGCCCTGTAAGCCATCATCTTAGGCACCTCAACACCATGTTGTTGTCTACAACTGTCTATAAGTGTTTGAATGCTTGCATTAGGGTCAGATCTGAATGCATTTTCATAAGTTCTAGCTAACCATCTTGCACTGACCCTTGTACTATCTGTTGTTGTCTCACATGTATGATGAATGTGCATCTTCCTAATAACAAAAGTTTTCTCACCTTTTATCTCAGAAGCAGCACAGTAGAAAGGACATTTCTCTTTTATGCATTCAACAATGACTCTAACATTTGAGTTCCTATGATACCTGAAGTTCCTACTCTGTCCAATGTGCAAATTGATCAGTGCATCTCTGAATTGATGAACACTGGTGAAGCACATCTTCACACACATCTGCTCATGTGCTTTAAGCCTCCTTTCATCATACCACTTCCTAAGTGGCATTTTCTTAGCTCTACTCTTTCTTCCTTTGGGTGGCACCATGCATAGTGGTTCAAACATGTCATCATCACTGTCATCAAGCAATCCTGAGCACATGTCTTCATCTGATGATGGTTTCCGATCAAGTACATCATCAATGTGAACAGCTGAATGAGATCTTAGTGTGGGTCCTTTTCTAATAGGATGCTTCCTTTTCATACTGCTTTGGAGGGCTGATTTCCTTCTGAGCTAGTGCCACTGGTTCAAGCACATCTGCAGTGTCATCTCCTGTCACAAAAATATCTTCAATGTCAGTGTCTCCTTCACAATGCAGCAATGGATCTTCTCTCTTCTTTCTCATCTCCTCAATCCTCCCATTAATTTCTATCTGTTCCCTTCTCCTCATTTCTTGCATCATATCAAAATCCTCCTCTCCCATGTCAAAGTCTTCATATGCTTCATTGTTCATGGCCCTTTCTTCATGATCATCATCAACTGTCGACAAGCTGAATTCCCTTTCCTTTCGATCATTGATGCTCTGTTGAGTGCACACATATGGATTTTGAGACCAACCTTCAGTAGGAAAGATCATTCCTTGATCATCAACGAGAGAACACGGGAGGTGGGTCGAGATCATACACAAATGCGAGGTGTATAATTAATTAAGCATGACGATTCTTTGAGAGGCGGCGGTGCATTCATCTACATTGATAACCTCCTTAGCCACGAGGTTTTTCGCCTGCCCCTCTTTACAATCAAACTCAACACTTGATCTTCACTAAAATGCTCCAACAGTTCATATATCTGTGTGTTGTTCTCAATCAATTGCAAGTCCCCATCCTTTCTACAGTAAATAGAGTCACTGAAACCATAGCCCTTTGTCTCAATCAGCGCAACAAGATTCATCACTGTGATATCGTCACGACCAATCGACCTCTCAATATTGTCCATGTCATCAAAATGAATTCTTATCTCCCAAATCTCAGGATCCAAGCTAGCAAAATGAAAAGGAAAAAATCCCCAACTCGGTAAAACCCCAATTACGCAAACCCTAACCCTAAAATCTAAAATCGCAATACGGGAAACGAAGTAAGACGGATAGATGGGGAGATACGTACTCAACTCCGTCGAGGCCGCTCGTGAATCGTGAACTCGACGCCGGATTGTCCATCCAAACCTGGGCAAGCATGGCCGCCGCCGTCGATGGCCGCGTCGGCCAAAGCTCATCCAGGTCGTCGGCGACGATGCCGGCTTAGTCGCCGCCGCCTCCGGTTGCGTGAATAACTGCTCCGGCCTCCGCCACCTCCGCCTGGATTCGTCGGCTCCTCCATCTCCGGTCGGCGGGCGGGAAATGTGGGGAGAAAGGGGGAAACGAAATCAGGCTGCTCGTCCCCTTCCGACCGACCGCCGCTCCATCTTAACCAGACGATAGTAACGGCGCAGCGAACGGCCGTCTGCCTACGTGGCACCTGACAGTGGGTCCAACGAGGTTAAAACGCTATCAGCTGCCGTTTTGCGCAATCTGTAACTGCTAGCCCAAAAAGTTGTATATTTCTGAAAAAATTACCAAAGTTGGTACTGACCTGTTAACCTAGCCTGAAATGTGGTAGTTTTCTGTAATTTACTCGTGCGTTGGCGCTATTCGATGGGATGCAGGCACAATCATGGACTTCCGAATCTGTGGCACACACAAGGGGATTTTTTAAACGGTGTGTGATCTTCGGCAAGCGTATTCTGTATATTTTATTGGAAACAACGGTCCTCTCTTTCATGGTGTTCTTTCTTCTGTGGTATTTCCTGGTGTAATAATTGGTGGTGGACGACAATTGACTGCCGTGGGGACTAAACAAAAGAGTAGGCGATGATTCGTCGAGTATTACTATTTAGTATGCTCGGGGCAATATTTGATTAGCCTATATAAAGATCCTGGCCTATATATGATTATGACACATATTTTTCCTGGAAAGAAGGTTGAGACCCCTGTCTCTATGTCGACGAGATGCATACAACCTGAGCTTACATCAAAACGATCTGAAGCCACCACACTACCTACAAACTCGATATTAGCCGAAGAAAATGGCATCAAGGCCCTATGCCTTAAAAACATAAAACAACACCCTACCAGGTGGGGGTACTACAGCACAGAGTCACCCTATAAAAAAACAGGAACACTTCTTCAGACAAGCAGGCCCTCACCGAGCACCCGAGCACCTCATTTCCTCCCTTTAGAAGTCATCACCTCCCTCGAACCGCTGAGCCAACTCCGGAACAGAGATCCGCCAAGCTCTTGCTAGGCTGCCATCGACGCCATACGACACCAGACGTCTCCTCTACCCTACGCGAGTCCATCTTGGCACGCTCACCATGCTGCCAGGACTCGTCATCTGCGACGTGATAGATGAAACATCGTTTGATGACTAAACCTTTACATCCAAAACTAGTTCCAAAACGATGCCCTAGTAGGAAAAATGACACTGAAACTGTCGTCGTCGTTTGACCTGGGAGACCTAGATCTACGGTTCTGTTACCCACCAAAACCCACCGACGGGCAATGGCTAAGCAACACGAAGAGCCGAGAGGCTCCCAAGGCCGCTTAGTGGACCCTGGCACCTCGGGTCGTCCCGCAAATCTTCCAGCCACGTCCTGGCGGTCGCTAGGGCGTGCCACCTGACCTAGACCCGATCAGGAAGGTGTTAGAGTGCTTCGATTGTTCCTGCATGGTAGACACGTAAACATTAAATACGATCCCTATCGGCTCTTCAGGTTTCCCTGTGGATCGGCTCAAAGAGCCGATCGCCCCATGGTTCACGTTGGATTTACAATGACATGGGGATCCTGCTTGATCAAAACAAAGCTAAAGCGATCCACGACAGTTTAGGGTTTTCACCGCATAACCGGAACGTCCTACGTGTGATCGGGCCTAGCAGCTACGGAAGATAATGCAAACTACCCCTACGAGAGGCCTAAAAACCAACATAATGTTGATTCCCGGAACATCCCTTGCAGGGACGGTAAACAACATCTAACGCACTACCGGATCGTCCGACCCCAACATAAGGCCTAACTATGCAGATATTAAACTAATCCTTGCAGGGCAAGGAGCAACTACAACGGATCGGATCTACTAAGTAACGAACAAGCAAGATGCTGCCCTTACACCTGGATAGGTGTAAGGGCAGCTAGGTGTCGAGGGACGGCATTGCCACGTAGATATGCACGAGAATGCAAGCCCCTAAACACCTAAGGATAAATAGTACTGCTCTCCATCAACAACGCTTCAGCACGAGCAGTACAAGGTAGACGAATAAACGTATACTGCCTAGATCGCTAGATGCGATCTAGGCAGCATGGTGCTTACCCGGGAGAAACCCTCGAAGAAAGGGGTGGCGATGCGCCTGATTTGTGTTGGTTGAACGATGATTGTCCTCCTTTTCCGATAATCCTAGATACATATTTATAGTCCAAGGGACTTTCTAATTGAGGCGTGCACCTAACCGTGCACGGGCCAGACTCTATCTCTCAATCTAAATTACAATGCGATCTACTATATTACAAATACACGGGCAGCTAAGCCCAAACTCTTAGTGCAAGGCCGCTTCGAAGATACTCCACGTGTACGTCCTTCAAGCCCATCTTCACTTGCGGCCCATCTCCTGATTTGGCCAAAATCGGGTGGTAACACATGCCCCCCTGGTTTTGATAATGATAATTGCAAAACCATCTGTCTCCTTCGAAGGGTCATGTCGTGGCAGAACCGTCGCAGTTTTCTTCACGATGACGTCTTGCCTTCTCAACTCCCCTGCACGATTTGACAGTTTTGGCCCCATGTCCTCGGAAACTGCTTCGACAATTAAATTTCCATCTCCTTTTATTTAACCGCATCGAACAGTTCTCCTCTTCACCCCTCTGCATCAGCACTTCCAAAAACCCTTCTCCGCCGCCATGTCTTCTTCTTCTTCTTCCTCCACTTCGTCGGGTCTCTCCTACGTGTCCTCTCCCATCCGGGAATCAACACCAGAGTGGGGTACGCAGGCGGCGTACGATATCCTCGCCCCAACAGCGTGGGACCAAGAAGACCACGACTTCTCGTACGGTCCGAGGATGACAAGTCCTCAACTGACGGGGAAAGTGACCTCCGCTTCCTCGCCAATGAGGAAGCAGTGGAGGAAAGCGACGACGACCGCCTTTCCTGGGAGGGGGTCACCTCCTCCGAAGAGGTGAAGGAGGAGGAGGACGACGGCTCCTCCGACGAGCCGCTGGCCAAACGCCATTGCCCCTGGCCCGGGAACCTCAGCGACTTCGACAGCGAGGACAACGATGCTGACGAGGAGGATGAGGACAACGAGGGTCCTGCCGGCGGCCGCTACAGCAGCGACGACGAGCCAGTCGGGAGCAGCGCCGATGACGGCGATGGTGACGACGACGATGAGGGCAGCGATGGCCCCTAGATAGGAGCTTATCTTAGGGCCAACAGTAGTAGATAGGGCAATGCACCCCTAACCCTTCCTTTTGAGAGCAATCAGCTCTTTATGTAAGAAATCTTGTTTATCAATGAAGAATTTCCCCAATTTGATTTTGCCGATTCCTTGCCAAGTGATTTAGCCGATTCTCCCTTATATAGATTTTGCCAAGTGATTCCCCAATTTGATGCCTTCAGGAGAACTCTAGGATCATTGCTGCAAATCTCGATCGCCTACAACCTTCGCCGCGATGCTTTGTCTCTTTGTAGCAACAAACTGGCCCAAAGCCTATCAATTATGATGGCTCCCTCCACAAATTTCTCTCACCAGCTCCGACAGTTCCCTTCTGCGATAATTCACCACCTTTCAAACGAGCAGTGATGTAGAGTCAGCGGTGATGCAGAGTCAGCCGATCCCAACGAATCGGCTGCGACGAGCGAGGAAACCTTAAGGGCGAAGCGCCCCCAGAGCTTCAACCCGGGCGAGGATAAAAGTAGACCAGCCAAAGGAGCCATCATCGGCCTACCATTTGTAGTGCAACGTCGGCCCGATTCTAACCAAATCGGCTTTTAAAAGCGAGAGAACCTTCAATGTGAGCTGCCCCCGAGCTTCTTCGGTCCATCGGCGCAATCTGCGGTGAGAACACGGTTTTAGTCCAAGCTGGACGCTCGTCGGCTGTTCTCATGATCCTGGCCTGATCTGCATGTTCATACTGTTCTTCTTTGTTGGCCCGGGCTGCGATCCTCAAACTTGCCGGCAAATACCAACAGCTTAAATGAGAGAGAAGGCCGTCTTGGACGCCCGAACTGATGCTTCTGCTGGTGCTGCCGAGCTTGGAGTCTTGCAGAAGGAGTTGGAAGTCCTTGAAGAGAGGGCCTGAGTCACCAAGCAATCCCAATGAGGGGTTCCTCCCGTAAAGCTTCGCCACGTAACTTGATGACCGCTCCATTAGGCTTCTGCTCCCTTGAGTCGATGGTTGTGCACCGGCTTTGAATTCTTAAGTCGATGTCTATGCATCGGCTGTGCCCAAAAATTTCTGTATTTTCGATTTTTTACGGCCGATTTGTTTACGTATCGGCCCCCATATTTGAGCTGTTCCGCTGGGCATTTGATATCTACTCCGAGCTTCGTATCCTCGTGTCTCATCCATCTATGTGCCCCCCGAGCCGATTCTGTCAAGTAATTGATGGTATCGGCTCTTCGAGCTATCTGTTGGATCAATGCTTGAACACAGACAAAAGTATGTTGAGGATAATTTTGGCTGATTGCGGGAATCGGCCTCCTTTTCCGTTGCACTGCTTGACGATGGTTTGCAACTTCTTGGATTTCCATTGTAGCTACGTGGCATGCTGGAGATAAGATCCTTTGTTTTTCATTTTTTGAGGGCCGATCTCAGGGATCGGCCTTGCCACGTATGTCCAATGTCTTGGACCTGCTACTCTGTTAGGACCACGGATACCATGTTTGTATCAGCCGATGCCTCTGCATCGGCATCGGCCCGATGCTCGTGCATCGGCTTTCGCCTGTTTTGGGCGCCATACTTTCTTTGGCGGGCGCGCCTTCGTCTCCAATGTACTGCTGAATTTTCGCGGCCAGGTCGGGCCGCGCTCTTCTCAACGTGTACGAGTGCGTGCCTCGGCTTCTTCCGGGTTTCGCGGCCGCTGCACCCTACGCTTCGAGAATGGCTGAGTCCATCGAGGCACCACCTTGGTCGGTGATACCTATCTTCTTCTCCATCTGACTCCTCGAAGTCCTCTTCTTGAGATGACTCAGCTCGCTTGTTAATAGGTGGGAGAGGCCCTAGACGTTCGAACACTGAAACTTCGTTTGTCCTTTTCCTTTGCTGTTTGCATCCTGGGCAATTCTCGATTGTTGGCAATCGGCTCATTCTCGAGTCCCGGCAATGTTTGAAGAAGGGACAGGTCCAGTGCTTATCCACGTTGTCTTGCTCCCTTGACCTCCCTCTAGCGCGACGTTCGTACCCGTCGTTGTTCTGTCATGCCGACGATACCTCCTGTTTCTCGCATCGGACCGACGCTATCTTTCATCGTCTTCGTCGTAGCGCCGACGTCGGTCGTCTTGCTGCTCATATTTGTTGAGGAGATGCACGGAGAGTGGGCGCTGATACCGTATGCTTCTCACCTCCTCCTCGGTTAGGTACCGTCTATCATCATCTTGGGGCCGGTCGCGTGGAACGGCCTCCTCTTTATCTTTGCCACGAGAGTGGCTGCTCTCTGCTTTATCTTTGCCATGGCGGATCACAAACCCTGCCATATTGACATCAAAAGAGAACCACTGGCTCCCTTATGGAGTGGCTTAGGTCCACCATGTTGACGTCCGGAAACGGACGCATGTCTACCTTCATGGCAAACTGTCCGAAAGTTAATCGGCCTGATTCTATCGCCATCTGAATTTGTGTGCGCAATACTTTGCAGTCGTTGGTGGCGTGCGTGAACGTATGATGCCATTTGCAGTATGGCCTTTTGTTCATCTCTTGTGCCGTAGGGATCTTGTGGCCTTCATGGAGCTTCAACTGTTTCTCTTTCAGTAGCAGATCGAAGATCTGTTCAGTTTTGCTCACATCAAAGTCCAACCCTCTTGGAGGCCCTGGCGGGTTCACCCATTTGCAGGACACAGGTAGTGGCGTCCGAGTCCACTCGGCTACTGCGACTTCTTGATCTTCCGCAGAATCTTCATCCTCATCAGCGTTGACCAGGGTTATCGCGCGCTTGAACTTGTCCTGGTACAGTTCTGGATGGCGCTCGTTCATATAAGGTCGGTCTATCGACCAGGTGCGTCAACGAGTTGTACTCCACTTGGAACGTCGAGATCTTTGAATGACGGCTGCAAGGCCTGCCACGGCCAGCTCGTTGCTTCTTTCTCGATTAAATGAACCGAATAGCATCGGTTCTTGACGGTTCCGAAACGCTGAATGTACTCGGACACTTGTCTCTCCTCGCCTCTGCCGAACTCGTGCTAGTTCGGCAATACCAGCTTCGGTAGCTTCGAATGATATTGGGTGTGAAACTGTTCCTCCGATTGCTTCCATGATCGTGTCGAATTTGGTTGCAACGAGGTGTACCATCCAAAAGGCTGGACCGGTGAGGGATTGCGAGAAGAACCTCACCCGTAGCTGATCCGATGCCGAAACCATGCCCGGTGGGCCAAGTATCGGCTCACGTGCTCGATGGAGCTAGATCCTTCGACCCACTGAATTTGTTGAAGTCCGGAAGCCGGTACTTAGGTGGTAGTGGGATCGGGTCAAACTCATTGGGGTACGGCTTGGAATAGCCGATTATCTTCTTCTTCGGCAAGATGCCGAACCGATCTCTCGGGGCCGCACCGATCTGATCTGCGGTGGAGGTAGTGGCGGTGAGCTTTCTGGGCTCGGTGCGGTGGTATACTTGGCTAGCCACGCTGTTTCTCAGCTTCCGCTCCCAAACTCCCCGCTGCTGCAGTCGTTCCTCCTGCCGGAACAATGGCTCCTGCTCCGGCAATCCCTCCTGTTGGAGCCTGGATCGCTTGTGTCCAGTTGTTGCAGTCCGGCACAAACGTGCACACGTATCCGTGTGGGATCTCCTTGGGCGGCTCATATAAGAACTGGTAGTCGCCCGGATCACCTCCGACCTTGTAGACAACGTATGCCGGTGAACCTTGTTGCTTTGTGGAGCTGCCATCGCGTACGGCAATGGTGGCACTGGTGTGGAGTTGCACCTCTCCTTGGTGAGTCCCTAGAACAGGTCCTGAAGGGAGTACCGACGCTCCATGATCTCTTGCACCACACGGAGCGCAACGCGCTCCAAAGAATTCACCGAGGCTCTCGGAATGCCGATGCGGTGAATGAGCCACCACGTAGTTGATTTCTGTCGCGAGCTGCGAGTACGTTCATCTGAAGGGAGGGATAAATCCAACCCATCGAGGACACCTTGTGGCGTGAATCCTTTGAACCTGATGCCGTGCGAACGGGTCTTCTCAAATGAGCCGATGAGTTCGGCTTCAACGATGGCCTTCAGCTCATCGTACTTCTTCTTATGATCAGGAGGGAGATCCTCGTATGTGATCTGTTCCTCTGCCATCTCGGATGTCGGTGTTGACGTGGATGTTGCAGAAGATGTCCCACCGAGCGTGCCAGAATGTGTTACCCTCCAAAACCCACCGACGGGCAATGGCTAAGCAACACGAAGAGCCGGGAGGCTCCCAAGGCCGCTTAGTGGACCCCGGCACCTCGCGTCGTCCCGCAAATCTTCCGGCCACGTCTGGCGGTCGCTAGGGCGTGCCACCCGACCTAGACCCGATCAGGAAGGTGTTAGAGTGCTTCGATTGTTCCTGCATGGTAGACACGTAAACATTAAATACGAGCCCTATCGGCTCTTCAGGTTTCCCTTTGGATCGGCTCAAAGAGCCGATCGCCCCATGGTTCACGTTGGATTTACAATGACATGGGGATCCTGCTTGATCAAAACAAAGCTAGAGCGATCCACGACAGTTTAGGGTTTTCACCGCATAACCGGAACGTCCTACGTGTGATCGGGCCTAGCAGCTACGGAAGATAATGCAAACTACCCCTACGAGAGGCCTAAAAACCAACATAACGTTGATTCCCGGAACATCCCTTGCAGGGACGGTAAACAACATCTAACGCACTACCGGATCGTCCGACCCCAACATAAGGCCTAACTATGCAGATATTAAACTAATCCTTGCAGGGCAAGGAGCAACTACAACGGATCGGATCTACTAAGTAACGAACAAGCAAGATGCTGCCCTTACACCTGGATAGGTGTAAGGGCAGCTAGGTGTCGAGGGACGGCATTGCCACGTAGATATGCACGAGAAAGCATCAATGCAAACCCCTAAACACCTAAGGATAAATAGTACTGCTCGCCATCAACAACGCTTCAGCACGAGCAGTACAAGGTAGACGAATAAACGTATACTGCCTAGATCGCTAGATGCGATCTAGGCAACATGGTGCTTACCCGGGAGAAACCCTCGAAGAAAGGGATTTGTGTTGGTTGAACGATGATTGTCCTCCTTTTCCGATAACCCTAGATACATATTTATAGTCCAAGGGACTTTCTAATTGAGGCGTGCACCTAACCGTGCACGGGCCAGACTCTATCTCTCAATCTAAATTACAATGCGATCTACTATATTACAAATACACGGGCAGCTAAGCCCAAACTCTTAGCGCAAGGCCGCTTCGAAGATACTCCACGTGTACGTCCTTCAAGCCCATCTTCACTTGCGGCCCATCTCCTGATTTGGCCAAAATCGAGTGGTAACAGGTTCCCCGAAACATTTGTGTGGGGCTAGAGATTTGCAGCGACGATCCTTTCAACAAAGTAACGACACATGAGGGCGCTGCCATTGCCAGCCTCAACCGAACGGAGCTTCGCCTCATAAAGCTGCAACGTGCGGTAGAAGGAAGCCGTGGAAGGTGCGCCACCAGAGACCAGGCCACACCACCCAATGGATCCATTTACTGCAATGATGTGACTTTATTGAAAAATTCACAAAAATACTATGTTCAATGTAGAACATAGGAAAAGCATGTCATTTCCAAAATGATTAGAAAAATTAAAAAAATATAGTATGTACAATGTAGAACATAGGAAAACCATGTCAATCTCTAAACAATTTTTGTAAAATCCAGTTTATGCAATAGGACTTCGTATGGGAATTATCTTTACTATTATATGTGAGTTCGTACATCGTCAAAAATGTTTGATGTCAAAGATTGGAGACATCTGAACCGTCTAAACTCCAAGCCCGATCCTGGAGCTCCTCCGGCTTCTCGAGTCCGGAAGGCTCCTACAGCCGGTCTTTGGTTCTAGCAGCGCCCCAAGCTCCAAGCGCTAGAAGGTTACAAGCACCGGGCCACCGCGGAAGAAGAAGCAGAACACCATTCCGACCTCCTCCGGGTAAACTTCATTAACGCACCTTTCCGGTTTAAGCTTTCACTTTTGATACCTCTTGCGGCTAACTTCTATCTTCTTTTATCTCTCAGAGCTCCTCTTGAACTCACCAGTGAGCCCGGTATGACCCGGGAGGCTCCCAAAGATACCGGGAAAGCTCAGGATACTCCTCGGCAAAGTCCACCACACTCTGGTGCCGGCAAGACTCCTTCCCCCCTCGGGAACCCACGGAAAGTGCGGGGAACGCGGCCCCTGAACACGAAGATCACTGCGCCGAGGAGGATTTTTCTTCACCTCCTGAATTCGAAGACCCCGGAGCTAGCAACATGGGAGCCGGTTCAGATCAAACCGGGCGGTCGGAACCTTTGGTTCCGCCCGTCCTTGAGAAAACAATTGAAGCACCATCTGCCTCGCCAACCAAGACTTCCTCCTCTACACCACCAATGGCACCTTCTCCGGCCAAGGCCCCAGCTGTGCCGCCGCCGGCCTCTTCCAGGAAGCCTCCTCCTGCTCCTTTCGGCAAGAAGCTCTCCTCCCGGAGGAGCACCGTAGTTACCGCGGAGCAACTTTCCGGTGCCGTCCAGGCCACGGTGGCCCAGCCTGCCAGCTCCCAGAGCCTCACACTCCACGCCGACCGAGCTGTGGTTGCAGTCAGCGAGAAGATCTCGGCGCAAATAGGCCGGATCATTGAGCTGAACCGTGGCGCGACCAACCTGGGCTCGCTTCAGAAGTACGTGGACGAGTGGAATCTCTCGGACATGACTGAAGCAACCCTTGGCCTCGGCAAGGATGGGCAGCTCGCGGTGGACAGCCGCGGTCCCCGGAACATGGTGCAGCACATGTACCGGCTGAAGCTCAGCATGCGCGAGTTTTACAATGCATGGCACGATGTTGACAAGAACGTGCATGTAATTTTCTCATCCGAATTTGAATTTTATCCATATACCGAATTGTTTTCAACTTAGACCTTATAGATATATCCTCATAGTCCCCGAGTTTCGGGCTAAGCACGAGTACTTAGCGCGAAACTGCTCAAAAAGCCGGCATACGTAGTCCCCGAGTTTCGGGTTAAGCACTTAGTACTTAGCGCGAAACTGCTCAAAAAATCGGCATACATAGTCCCCGAGTTTCGGGTTAAGCACGCAGTACTTAGCACGAAACTGCTCAAAAAACCGGCATACATAGTCCTCGAATTTCGGGTTAAGCACTTAGTACTTAGCGCAAAACTGCTCAAAAAATCCGGCATCCCTCACGGTTTCTTTTAACTCTTGCAGGGCGTGTTAGACTCGCGCAAGAAGCTCTTCGAGCAGCTACTGTGGGAGCATCGCGACCTCACGGAGGCCTTCGCCGCACTTCAACTTACCCACAGCCAGTGCCAAGGTTTGCTTTAGCTAACCGGTTTCTTTCATACCGTTTTTGGTTCTGTAGAATTTTACTAAATGGTTTCTTTTGTGCAGCCGCGCTTCCGGAAGCTCCCTCGCAGGACGAGCTCATGAGCCAGATCGCGGCCCTCCAAGGTTCGTTGCCTCTCTCAGTTTCTTTTTCCTTTGTCAATTTTTTCATTTGCTAACTTATTTCGTTCCGATTTTAAGCCGAGAAGGATAAGCTCGCCCTCCAGCACCAGAATGCTCTGAAGGCTCAAAAGAATGAGACTACAAGACTCAAGGAGGAGCTGATCCAGGCCGGGCTGCGGCATGACAGTGCGCTCAAGGAGGTCGTCAAAGCCGGCAAGGCCGAGGTTGAGGAGGCCAAGGAGCAACTGCGCCAGGAGCTCGAGGAGGAGAGGAAGCTACGGGGGCTTGAAAAGGAGTGGAATTAATGATGAACTTGCACTCGTCCAGACCTCGCTTTGCCAGATCATAAAGGTCCTAGATGACAAACCTCGGAGTGAGTACATTTCCCTTTGCTTACAAGCTTTCTTTTCTTGCCGGTTTATTATTACACCGGCTTCCTTTGATCATTCCGCAGAAATCTTCCCGGAGTCTCAGGAACGTGCCGAAGCGGCCGTTGCCGAAGTCCGGGTCGAGAGTCCGGCTTCCGATGCCAGCCCCCCTTGGACCACGGAAGATTACATGACAGCTCTCTCTTCCCGCATCACCCATATGAAGAAGCTCGCGAAGCTACCGGACACCGCTATCAAAGCCTTCAAGTGCCTCTGAACCCGTTCCAGATAGCGTCGGTTCCATTGACTCCCGGCTTCTGGAATCCGGCAAGCGGCTAAGCGAGTGGCGACGCTCTGCTTCGCGGGCTGGTGCTGACACAGCCCTGCGGTTCGTGTGCTCTTGGTACGAGGCTTTGGATCTGGACACCCTCACCACCATGCGTGGCGATGATCCCACTGAAACTGATCCAGCCAAGACTGCCAAGCGCCGCGACCGGGCATATGATTTTTAAGCCGGAGGCTGGGGTATGATTCTTCTTGATGTACCTTTGGTACCCATTGCACTTCCGGACCAAGTCCTCAGCGTCTTCCAGAGCCGTGGGCCAATAGAACCCATGCCGGAATACTTTTGCTACTAATGCCCTTGACGAGGCATGGTGTCCACATTCCCCTTGGTGGATTTTTCGGAGCATTTCTTTTCCTTCTTCCGGCTCCACACAGCGCTGCAGTACTCCTGTTACGCTTCTCTTGTACATCTCACCATTGATGATGGTGTAAGCTTTGGATATCCTTTGGATTCTTCTTCATTCGGCTTCATTAGCTGGCAACCCGCCATTGACTAGGAATTCCTTAATAGGTTTTACCCAGGTTGGTGCTTCTCGAACCACAAAGACCGGCATATCGATCTCCATGCAATCCACCGACATAGTTTTAGAGGGCTTCGACCCTGAAGTCCCCGGGTTACATGGAGCAGTCCCCGAGCTAGAGGGAGCAGTCCCCGGGTTTACTCATCAATTTCCATCGGTAAAATATGTGACTCCGGCACAAAAATTGACTCGGATTCCGGACTTGGTTTAGTTGACGGCTTCCCTAGGTGGGGCAGAACTATTTCGG
Source organism: Lolium rigidum (assembly GCF_022539505.1). Taxonomy (NCBI): domain Eukaryota; kingdom Viridiplantae; phylum Streptophyta; class Magnoliopsida; order Poales; family Poaceae; genus Lolium; species Lolium rigidum. Next base: position 24,904,662 of record NC_061514.1, on the reverse strand, counting down.
CAGGTATTTCTTGCCCGGATGAGCCTAGCTTGGACAAAGTGTCAGCTGCCTCGTTTTCCGCCCGCGGGACATGGTGAAACTCACATCCTTCAAAGAATCCGGCGATTTGCTGTACATAGAACCAGTATGATGCCATGTCTGCATCTTTTGTGTCTCAATCTCCGGAACACTGCTGTACCACGAGATCCGAATCAACGTAACATATGATCCGGCGCACTCAGACTTCTTTTGCGACCTTGAGCCCATGGACTAAAGCCTCATATTCAGCGACATTGTTTGATGCCCTGAAATGTATTTGCAGCACATATCTCAGGTTGTCTCAGGACGTGAGAACCACTCCAGCTCCAAGTCCTTCCTTGAGCTTTAATCCATCAAAGTGCATCCTCCAGTATTCTATTTCCGGTAGTGGCGGCTTGTACTGCATCTCGGCCCAGTCTACTAAGAAATCAGCCAATACCTGTGACTTAATCGCGTCTCTCCTTTTGTATTGCGGCACGTATGGTGAAAATTGGATTGCCCATTTTGCAATCCTGCCACACTCTCGTCCTTGTTGCCGATGATCTCTGAGATAGGATCCTCGCATACCACCATCATCGGGTGTTCCTCGAAGTAATGCTTGAGCTTCGTGGCGGCCATGAACATGCCATATGTCATTTTCTGGTAATGTGGGTAGTTTTGTTTAGAGAGGGGAGCACCTCGCTCAGGTAATATACCGACCTCTGCACGGTTTTTCCTTCCTCCTCTCTTTCCACCACAACCACGACACTTACGACCCGGTTTGTCACTGCTATGTAAAGCATCATGGACTCTTTTTCCAAGGGAGATGCCAGAATGCACGGTGGCCAGCATCTTTTTTAGCTCCTTAAATGATGCATCTGCCTGTGAGGTCCAGATGAAAGTGTCCAATATTTTCATTAGCGCATACAAAGGTAAGGCTTTTTCTCTCAACCGGCTTACAAACCGGCTCAAGGACGCCAAGTATCTGGTGAACTTTTGCACGTTGTTAAGACACTACGGTAGCTCCATCCTTTCGATGGCTCGTATCTTAACCGGATTGACCTCTATGCCGCGGCTCGACACCAAGAAACCGAGCAGTTTCCCGGCTGGTACTCCGAAAGTACATTTTGCCGGGTTGAGCTTCATCAGGAATCTTCTTAAGTTATCAAATGTTTGTCTCAGGTCGTCGATCATAGTATCTTTTACTTTAGTTTTTATCACAACATCGTCGACATAGACTTGCATATTTTTACCGATTAGATCGTGAAGGCATTTGCATACAGCGCTGCTATGTTGCGCCGGCATTTCTCAAATCAAAAGGCATAGTGACATAGCAATAAGCCCCGTGCGGGGTAATGAAAAGAGTTTTTATTTGATCTTCCTTTTTCAGGGGAATCTGGCGGAAACCAGAGTAAGCATCCAGAAACGACAACAGTTCACATCCAGCAGTGAAATCGATCACCTGATCAATCCGGGGTAATGGGAGCGGGTCTTTGGGACAGGCCTTGTTCAAATTCGTGTAGTCAATGCACATGCGCCAAGCCTTGGGTGCCTTCGGGTCTTCTTCCTTCTTCTTCTCGACCAGCACTGGGTTTGCCAGCCACTCGGTATGCAGGACCTCGACAATGAAGCCGGATACCAGTAGTTTGGTTACTTCCTCTCCGATGATCTTCCTCCTGTCTTCATCAAAACCGGCATAAAGGTTGTTTCACCGGCTTAGCGTCCTTCCGGACATTCAAGGAGTGCTCAGCCAACTCCCTCGGTACACCCACCAAGTCGTCAGTAGACCAGGCGAAGATGTTCCAATGATCACAGGGGAAGTTGACGAGCGCGCTTTCCTATATTTCACTCAGGCCGGCACCGATACGAACGGTGCGCTCTGGGTAAGCCATATGAGTTGAGGCCATGAACTTAGCCAATGTCGGCCTCCCAAGAAGAGCATGGTAAGGGCTCTCCAGATCCACCACTTCGAACATAATGTTTTCAACACGGCAGTTATCTCGGCCGCCGAACAACACATCAACCCGGACTTTGCCCATCGGGGAGCAGGACAATCCCGGAACTATGCCGTGGAATGTCTTGTGAGTTGGCTCCAGCATATTTTGAGTTATGCCGAGTGTGAGCATGGTACACCGGTACATGATGTTGATGCTGCTGCCATTGTCCACTAGCACTTTGCTGAACTGGACTCGCGATGATGGCATGTGCATGATCGGATCCACCACCAGAGCATATCCGCCCGGATTAGGCATCACTTTCGGGTGATCTTTAACGGACCAAATGATCTCTTGATGTGACCACAACATGTACCTTGGTACATCCGGTATCACGGCGTTCACTTCCATGGAACAGCGATGCACACTTTGCCTGTCTCTTGACTCGTTACGAATACCACACAACACAAATCCGGATCCTGATACACATTCCGGCCTTGCGGCGCTTGTGGTGGCATATGTTGTTAGCCACCTGATGGACTCCTTCTTGCTGCTGCAGCCGATTCTGCTGGTTTTGAACCGGTTGCGCGTTTTCTCCTGTAAGCGGAGGTGACGGAGGCAACACATCCGACCCTTCTTTCATTAGCCTCTTTGTCCAGGAGCAATCCCTGGTTGTGTGATTCGCCGACTTAGTGGGATTCGGCGTGTGCCAGCGGCACGGCTGATCCATGGCGGATTCCACGGTATATTTTGGCTGATCATGCCACAGTTTCTTTTCGCCCCACGGCTGATTTTTGGTTTACTGCCTCTGGCTTCCTCCGGCCTCCGAGTTCTCCTATACCGCGGCAACGTTCTGCGCACCATATCTTCTATCCGGAAAGTCTTCTCTTCTTTTGTTATGATTGTTGTTCCGGTAATCCGGTCGAGGCGGATAACTTTGTGCCGTATCAACCGTAATTGTCGGTTGCAATGGATCTCCCAGTGCGTAGCTATCAGCTATTTTGATCATTTCTGCCAATGTGGTGGGCATATTCCTCTGCAATCTTTGCTAGAGCGGAGAGCCTCTCCGGCATCCATGGCAGAACTAGGCAATTGCTTGAGCTTCTATCACTCCTTCACAGGAATTTCTTGTTGCACTCCACCGGGTTAGGTATTCCCGGTCTGTTTCGCCATCGCGCTGCTGGCACATGGGTAGCTGCTGCGGACGGTTTGGCCTTTTGTAAGTGCTGCTGAAATTGCTCACGAATTCCTCTTCAAAGTCCAACCAACCGTTTATGCTTCCTCTCGGCAAGTTGTTCAACCAGACACACGCAAGTCCTACCAGCACTGGCGGTATGAATCTTACCGCCCAGCGCCGGTTTCCTCCTCCGGCTATGGATCCGCGAGCATACACAGCGGTGATGTAATCCGCGAGCCAGTCTTCCGGCTTAGTGCTTCCATCATATGTTCTTGTATCTCGGGGCAACTGAAAGTTGCGCACCGGTGGTTCCTCCCTCATTATACGGGGACCAAAGCAAGCTGGACTCGGAGGACCCTCGGCTTCAATTATTTCCGACAGATAAACCTTGTTCAACTTATGTCGCGCATCTTGTTCCGGTAGGAATCTATCTCCCACACGGTCTCCCAGATTACTCCGGTGGTAACTCGTTCTCTCTAGAACCGAATCGGCCTCATCATGCCGGCTTGGCGCTGCAGCTGCAGCTCTTTGGTATCTCGGTGGAGCTACCTCTCCAGCGGCATATCCTGCTCTTGTTGGGCGTTAATTTTTCCCAGACTCACCGTTTCCGGCATAGCCATGACCTGCCCCTTGGCTTTTTCTGTCGGCATAGTATTGCCCGGCTTTTTGTTTTCCGGGCAGAACCGGGTCATAAACCGTCATCAGCTGCCCATTTACGACTTTTTCGTTTCTTCTGTCGGGATGAGGGGATGAAGCCTGCCCACGCGACTTTTTCGGAGCTATTCTAGTTTGCGAGGCTCCGACATCTTTTCTGCTGCGAGCAGCTTCTGCATTTTGTTTTTCAGCCATTGCTAGCAACTCTTTCACCCGGGTTTCTTTGTTTCGCCAGGGCATCACCCGACAGAGAATCACAAGCTTCCACCGTAGCTCTAGCGGCTTTCAAAGTTTTATCCGGACTGCTATACTTAGGTTTCTCTACCGGCCCCAAAGATGCCGACACTAACTTACCGGAATGAACTTCCTGGCACAGATCCTGATCTAAGTTGCGACCTCTAAGCCGGTTGCCAACTACTCTAGCGGGATTTGCGCTAGCTGAAGCAAAGCCATGCGCTGCGTTATACTCATGGAGGGTCAGGTTGAGCTCCTGCTGGGCTCGAACGATATCTGCTACGCCGGTAAGCAGCGTCTGCCGCTGCGCCTCCAGGTCAGCTTGAGTGGCCGCGACATCGGCGTTGTGCGCGATTGGTGTGTCCAGCACGCTCATGGCAGCTTGGAGCAGAGTTGCCGCCAGTGGCACGTTAGAGGTGTCGGCGATGATTTCGTCGTGCTCGGTTGGGGGTTTTGACGTGCGCCCAGACTTGGAGGACCCGTTGCCTTCTTCCGCGGCTCCCTTGCCCGCACCAGCTGCGCCAACCATCATGACCTCGACGCTGCCGACAACGCGGTTGGTGCGCGTCCCGCGGGCAGCTGCAGACCTTGGTGGATCCGGCGCCACCAGCACCAGCGATGGTACCGGGGCTCCGGCACGGTGCCGAGGTAGACGCGGTGCGAGCCTAACTCGATGATGCGGCTGTTCTTGGGGGAAGCGGCCGTCATTTAGCGAAGCAGCCGACGTTGTCGTTGACGAAGTCCAGCGAGCCGAGGCGCTGGACGAGGCTAGATACCACACGCTCGTTGGAGACGGTGAAGAACTCCAGCAAACACACCTGCTGGCCCCATGGTGGGCGCCAGCTGTCGTCGTGGTGAATCGACAGATGCCATGGGTAGGCTTAAGATAGGGGTCGAATGTACGCTTGAGGATCCGGGTGAGGGGAAGGATTAGAGGGAGAAGGATATTGAACTGAGGATTGTATTGAGCTCTAGAACTTGGCCAAAGGCCAGAGGTTGAAGACGTACAGGTTACAAGGTGAGAACCTACTGCCCGAGGGTCGATCGTCCCGCACAGGGGTGCCCCTCCTCTCCTTATATAGGGGAGAGGAGGCTTACAAGAGAAGGAACTCTAGGGGTATCTTTGCTGACCTAAGCTACTTTATAAATCTTCTTTGGCTCCAGGGATGACGCTTCTGTCTTTAATCAGAGGGCTGATGACCTCCTCCGGTATCTTTATCGCCAACTTCTCCTTTGATGACATTGTCAAGTCCATGATGGTGCTTGACCTTGGCATGGCAAGCATAAGCACATTGCAATGAAACCTATGTACATTCACATCTACAAGCGACAAGGAGATTGAGTGAATGTACTTACGATTGGGTGGATCGCCAGCGCCCCTGTCTGAGGACGAATAGGAGCAAATCCGGTGGAGGAGGAGGCAGGCTAGCCGGTAAGTATGTCCTCAGGTCCGGCCGTGGTGCAGCGGTCGGGAAGCTGGGCACCAATGGTGCTGACGTCTGGCGCCGAGCACGTGGTTGGGGGAACCCCGGCGGCGGCGGGACAGGAGGCGCACCATAGGGGGCAGGCGGACGAGGCATGCCCCATGGCAACGCCGGCTGCATCGGGGTGGACGCGAACCCCGGCGGGGGCTCCATCTCCCTGCTGGATCCCGGTTCACCGCCCGCCATTGTGGTCGCCCTCGCGGGCGGAAACCCTAGTGGGGATAGGGAAAAAAACCCCGTCCCCGATGGATCCGCCGGTCGAATCCCGGCGGCTCGAAGAGCCAGGATGGCGGCGCTCCGGGTTGCGACGCCGGCGGGCCTCATTCTCGCGAACGGTGATGGTCGATTCATCACTGGCACGCGGCCGGCATCGATCTGCGTCGCGGAGTCGCCGCCTCCGGCCTCGTACTCGCGGACGAGGCGCATTACCGTCTCGGTGGACCTGGTTGCCGACGGCCGTACGGCTGGATCCGTCGGCGCTGGAGACAATGGCGGAGGAGGCGAGGAGGCCATGGTGGCGGTTGATGGGACATGGCGATGTTGTCTGCGCCAGGAGTGAATGGGGAGAGAGAAGACCGAAGCGGTGAGGGGAAGTGGGGAGCGAAGACCAAGGCAACGCGGTGTCTCCCGCGCTTTTCCACTTGTGCAACCGTTGCACGCGGGCGTGCAAAATGGCACGACAACGGGCCTGACCCGGAGAAACTGCCAATTCGGGCATTCCTCCAGGCCTGTCCCAGGGTGCTTTGTGAACCGGTTGGGCCACAACGCAGACCTCTTACAGGCAACCAAACGAGCCGGGTTTTCTGGGCCAATGCAAGCCAAAGTGCTCACAGCCTACCAAACGCGCCATAGGTGCATCGATTTGTAAACTATCTGCGTGCTTGAAACACTGAATGCTCAAATCTGAACGAACATCCCGTCCATGAACAATGGTGCAAAACTTTTGCTAGAAAAAAAGCCAAAAAAATCTTAAATCTGCACACGAGCACATCTTCTAAGTTTACACTTATGAACTGAACAGAATATCCCGCGAACAAAATTTTCCACAACAAAAATCATGCACCTCAGATTTGGAGATTGCAGAAGACAACGGAAATTGGAAAACAAAACCATCAGGGCATCTCCAGCGGGCGCGACGCAAACGGATGCTGAGCGATCGTTTGCGTCTGTGCGGACCGGAGATGCATCTGCACCTTGCTCCAGCGAGGCGACGCATCGTGTCCGGGGCGTCCGCAGCGACGCAAACGCGATGTAAATATGCGGCACGTTTGCGTCTCCGCGGACGCTGCGCGGTCGCGCCAAGCGTCCTCCAGCGGGCGCGACGCAAACGGATGCTGAGCGATCGTTTGCGTCTGTGCGGACCGGAGATGCATCTGCACCTTGCTCCAGCGAGGCGACGCATCGTGTCCGGGGCGTCCGCAGCGACGCAAACGCGATGTAAATATGCGGCACGTTTGCGTCTCCGCGGACGCTGCGCGGTCGCGCCAAGCGTCTGCTCGCTTTTCCACGGGCCCGCTTGACAACGAACCTGGTCTTATCGGTGTCGAATTAGACCACAGGAAGCGCGCGAATGGCAAACACCGGAGTGGCAACCGCTGCGATCAACCTGCCACCGCCGGCATGGATCGCCGAACCGCCACGGAAGAGCAACCGCCGGTCTCTTCGTTATACGCGCGGACATTAATTCCCACACAATATAACCCTGCGTCCACTGTAATTCACGTCCAACCGCCTCGTTCTTTACGCTTCTTCTTCTTCTCCTTCTTCTTCTTCTTCTTCTTCTTCTTCTTCTTCTTCTTCTTCTTCTTCTTCTTCTTCTTCTTCTTCTTCTTCTTCTTCTTCTTCTTCTTCTTCTTCTTCTTCTTCTTCTTCTTCTTCTTCTTCTTCTTCTTCTTCTTCTTCTTCTTCTTCTTCTTCTTCTTCTTCTTCTTCTTCTTCTTCTTCTTCTTCTTCTTCTTCTTCTTCTTCTTCTTCTTCTTCTTCTTCTTCTTCTTCTTCTTCTTCTTCTTCTTCTTCTTCTTCTTCTTCTTCTTCTTCTTCTTCTTCTTCTTCTTCTTCTTCTTCTTCTTCTTCTTCTTCTTCTTCTTCTTCTTCTTCTTCTTCTTCTTCTTCTTCTTCTTCTTCTTCTTCTTCTTCTTCTTCTTCTTCTTCTTCTTCTTCTTCTTCTTCTTCTTCTTCTTCTTCTTCTTCTTCTTCTTCTTCTTCTTCTTCTTCTTCTTCTTCTTCTTCTTCTTCTTCTTCTTCTTCTTCTTCTTCTTCTTCTTCTTCTTCTTCTTCTTCTTCTTCTTCTTCTTCTTCTTCTTCTTCTTCTTCTTCTTCTTCTTCTTCTTCTTCTTCTTCTTCTTCTTCTTCTTCTTCTTCTTCTTCTTCTTCTTCTTCTTCTTCTTCTTCTTCTTCTTCTTCTTCTTCTTCTTCTTCTTCTTCTTCTTCTTCTTCTTCTTCTTCTTCTTCTTCTTCTTCTTCTTCTTCTTCTTCTTCTTCTTCTTCTTCTTCTTCTTCTTCTTCTTCTTCTTCTTCTTCTTCTTCTTCTTCTTCTTCTTCTTCTTCTTCTTCTTCTTCTTCTTCTTCTTCTTCTTCTTCTTCTTCTTCTTCTTCTTCTTCTTCTTCTTCTTCTTCTTCTTCTTCTTCTTCTTCTTCTTCTTCTTCTTCTTCTTCTTCTTCTTCTTCTTCTTCTTCTTCTTCTTCTTCTTCTTCTTCCAACACCGGCGAGCCATGAGCGACTACATCCTGCCGTCCGACTCCGAGAGCGAGGGCAAGCCTCCGGGATGGATGCATTGGTGGGAAACTGATGCCACGCCAAACGACCCGGGCTCCAGGCCAAGCGACCCGGGCTCCAGGCCAAGTGACCCAGCCTCCACGCCGAGTGACGAGGACGAGGACGGAGCCGGCAATGCCACCGATGGCCAGGAGGTGGACGGAGGCGCCGCTGGCAGTGACGCCGAGGACGAGGAGGAGGAGGAGTAGGGGTAGGAGGAGGACTCCGACGCCAGGTTCGACCTGCTGGAGGCGCAGGAGGCGGCAGACGACGAGGCGGCGGCAAGGAAGGAGGCCAGGGCAAGGGCAAGGTCGCTGGCCCGCGCAGCGCGTGGTCGTCGTCCGTTCAATGACGGCAGTGAGTCCGACTACAACTCCTCCACGGACGCGTCGTCCTCCGGTTCCTCTTCCGACGAGGAGGTGACAAGTAAGAGGCGCAGGAATGAGGACGACGAGGCAGGGCCTTCTAACAAGAAGGCCAAAAATTAGTTTTTATATATTTTTAAATTTGTTCTTGTTTGTATGTTAAATATATTTGAACCTATTCGTTTGAAGTATCCGGTAATTTATTCGATTGGAGCAACATGACATCTCAGTACTATTTTTTCACGTTTAAACTTGCTCAATCAACAAAAATTGAAAAGCAGGAGCAAAAAAAAAAGTTTGATGCCCAAAATGCGTCAGACCGCTGGGGGTGGCCTCCGACGCAAATGAACATTTCGCCCCTCGCGGTCATTTTGACGTCTGCCACGCGACGTAAACGGACGCCCGCGGACAATTTCAACGTCCGAAATGCGGTCGCGCCGCTGGAGATGCCCTCGTGGCGCAGACTGAAGAACAACCAAAGCACCCTACAAAAAAAAGGATGGTGCATTTGTGAAGGTTCAAAAATCTCCTTTCCATCATAGACGGTCTCGACGCATAGCCCGAGACCCAAAAATGTCATACTAGTACTATACCTGACAGGGTGATGAAGATGTTTGTGGACATGAAGATTGCAGTTGGAGGCAGGCCTCGAAACCTTCGGGGAGCTCCGTGGACTCATGATCTGGTCGGGTCGATGATTAATCTCTGCAACCGTCATACAGTGTCCAGTGGGGAGTGAGAATACCTGCTGAAAGCCTGATAGTACTGTAAGACAGTACTGTTGGAGTACCTGCATCAGTTCACCACTAGTGTAATACAGTGTTGTGTACAATGTTTGATTTCAGTATTTCACTCACGTAATTCACGAGAGCATAATGCCCTACGTGCACTGCTCTCGTGCTGTAAGATGCGCAGCTGCTAGCAGTTCTATCTGGTTGATCAGAGCTCTGACGGAGCACCAAAGTTCCAAAGTTGAACTTGAACCGTACGTGGCAGGCATGGTGCAACTATTTGTACTTTGCTGCAGCTAGCTTAACTGAAATAGAAACCACGGGAAAGGCAGATGAATTTATGGGTTCTGGCAAATGCTTGAAATGATGAATGAACAACAATATACTAACATGAAGCCGGAGAAGGAGCTCCCCTGGTCGTCCCCCGCGGCGGCCGAAGGGGAGAAACCCTAGCCCCGCCTTCCCGCTCCCCCCTCTCCCCTCCCTCCCCTGCCGCCGCCAGCGTGTGCCGCCGGGCAAAGCCCGCGCGGTGCCGGCGGCGGCGGGCTCTCCCCTACCCGGCGCGTGGAGGGCCGTGCGGGGCGGCTCCGATCCATGGCGGCGGTGCATCTAGGCGGAGGTCGGCGAGGCCTGGCGCGACGGCGGCCGGCGAGCCGCGTCAGGGGCGTCCTCTCGCACATGGAGGCGGCGGTGGTCGCTGCAGCCGCGCGTGGTGGTGCTTGGCGGCCGGGCTCGATCTGGGCCTGTGCGGGCCGAAGTGGGCCGCGGCTTCGGGGCGTGGTGGCGGCGCGTGGAGCTCTGTCTCCGACGTGCTGCGTGGGCGCGGCTGCAGCGGTGGTTGGCCGGCAAGGGTGGCCTCCTCCCCGGGCTCTTGCCGGCCACGGTGACGCCGGTGGTGGCCGGCACTCCTCTTCGGCGACGGTGAGGCCGGTGTGGCTTCTTGCCTTTCTGGTGGTGGACCAAGCCGGCGGTTGCATCTCCGTCCAGCGTCTCCAAGTTCGCCGCTGGCGACATCGGGGGTACGGTGAAGGACCAGGGTGAAAGCCCTGCCCGGTGCATCCGGTGCGGATCACGGCGACGCCTGAGGGTGCCGCTTCCTTCCTGAAGGCGTGATCTTTGGTCCCAACCGTGCCTTCCCTCTCCTCTTGGTGCCAGGGGAAACCCTATGTCCCGTCATTCGGGCAAGGCGGCGGCGGCGCCACGGCGTCGTTCTCTTCTTGAAGACGTTGTCGAGGCTTCATGGGGAGAGGCCGATGTGTATTTGGAGGCGGGGCATTGTGATGCGCTGCGGGTGTTGGCTGCTGGCCAGGGCTGGGGGCGTCGAGGCGCTATGTACGACATGGTGGACGCAACCATCTCTGCTGCTTCTCCAACTCCGAAGGATCCTGCCTTCTCCTCGCCGACTCTTCTAGGCTCATGAGGGGAGGTACGTTGGTCCGGGCTGCCTTGGAGTCGCGAGCGTGCTATGGTGGCGTCTCGCTTGGTTCGTGACGCGGTTCGGTGGCTCCATGCTCCATCTCCTCACCTCTTTTGGTAGGATGTTGGGGGCAGGTAGCTCTCATCGGGTCGTTTGTAGCGGGGTGTTGTAAGCCACTTGGCTATGTATCGTCTTGGGTGTGTGTGGAGTTGTATCGGCCATCGGCCTCTTCTTCTATGTGATTGGTACGTCTTCCAGGACGTATTCTCGAAAAAAAAAACAATATACTAACATGTCACAACGCTGCAATAAAGTTGAATCCGCTGGTGTCCGACAATCAAGGTGCGTGGTATGGGCCGTATGGCGATGTGTGCAGAGATCTGTAACTACACATGCAAATTAGAGTAGGCGCCAACCAAAATCAGCAACAGAGTGGCAAGATCTCCGACCAATCACCCACATATAACTTGTCGAGAATGCAAAACGATATCTCGGCCATCAGTGTGCACGGCAAGATGCGGAAACATGTAGACACAATTCCATCAGTACGGCACAACAAGTTTGTTTGCATCTGCAGCAATCAATGGTACTATTTGGGTGATGCTGGCCTGAACCTGGATCCACGGTCCACAGCCTAGCCAAACAGTGCTTCCTTCGGCTACCAACTACTCCATGTCCTGACGTCTCTATCCTCACGATATCAACATACAGTCGCTCTGCGCCTAATCCAAATAACAGTGGCATGAAGATCTGGATTTATTGGCCGTGCGAGACCTTTCGCTTCAGCTTGCACCAGTGCAAAGTTTAGGCAGCCGAATGGACTTCTCCTTGAAGGTGCAGCGATGGCGATTGCGTTTGCGGCCAAGCTGCGTCACGTCGCTTGGACGTACGCAGATGAGAGAAAAGAGACCCACTGGCTGTCAAATTTCAAATCCGTATGTTCTAAAGTTTAGGTACTAGGACAAAATGAGTGGGAGAAAAAACTGTACTCCTATTTTTCTTTTTTTTTTCGCGGGCACGCGAAAGGCGTGCCATATCTTTATAGAAGAAAGCAACAAGATTTACAAGAGACCAGAAGGGGGATGCGAACATCATCCCTTGGCCAACCCACGCACACCACCCACAGAAAACTAAGGTCCTACTCTCGCAACATGACTCTCCGCTCCACTCCCCTCGCAGCCCTCCAAAGGCTGAACTCCTCAAGAATCATGTCGATGATCTGCTCTGTGGATAGCTGCCTCTCCAAGTTCCCGAACACACGGGCATTCCTTTGCTTCCAGAGTGTCCAGGCGATCAGCAGAACGAAAGTGTCAAAGCCTCTCCTATCCTCTTTCCGCAACCTCTTCCTGGTCTCCGTCCACCATCTCTCCAGATTTGTATTCTCCTGCGGTTCTTGTAGCTGTGATCCTACCCTCCTCAAGCAGCCGAACCAGACCATCTTGGCATACGGACACTGCGCCATAATATGGTCCACAGTATCCTCCTCCTGTAGGCAAGTGGCGCAGGGATCCGAATGATCCTGCAGCCCATGCCTAGCCCTCCGGTCCGATGTCCAAAGCCTACGTCTAATCGCCAACCAACCAAAGATTTTGCATTTAGTGGGAGCAAACGACCTCCAAATCGGCTTAGCCATACTCCAGGAGACCCTTCCTTGGCAGAGCATGTTGTAGGTCGCTTTGGCGGTATAGCCCCCAGACGGCGAGCCTTTCCATAAGATCTGATCCGGCCTGCTGCCATCTCGAGGCACTCTCTCTAGCTCTTCCCAAAGCCGGGTACATTGCATCCATCCCTCAATGGACAGCTCCCCAGAAACGTCAGAAAGCCAGGAATCCTCAACCAAAGCATCACTCGCCTTCCTTGTGTTCTTCCTCCTTGTTGGTACTAGAGCCGCAGCCTCAGGCGCAATCTCCTCCGCATTCCTCCCATTAATCCATCTATCTTTCCAAAAGAGGATACTCTCCCCATCACCCACTCGAAACTGGGCCATACTCTGAAACACATCATTGGCTTCCTGGTCATAGATAGCCGGCAGCCCCTGCCATGGCCTGGAGGGGTCTGTGCGACGCAGCCAACACCAACGCACTCTAAGGGCCAGCCCTTGCAACCTCAAATCCTTAACTCCCAACCCTCCAAACCGTGTTGGCTTGCATATGGTGTCCCATGCGACCAAGCATTGCCCTCCATTGATCTCCTTCTTCCCCGCCCAGAAAAAGGCTCTCATCCACCGATCCAGCTCCTCAAGCACCCAAGCTGGCGCCTCCGCGACCATCAGTTGATGTATAGGCCTCGCGCTAATCACCGATTTAACCAAAACCAGCCTCCCAGATTTCTGGATCATTCCCCTCTGCCAGGCCGGGACGCAATGCATGACCTGATCAATCATCGGCTGCCATTCCGCCTTTGTCAGAGGCCTCAAGGCTAGCTGCATACCAAGATATTTGATGGGGAACCCCACCACCTCGCAACCCAAGGTCTCCGCCACTCTCTCAGCTCCTCCCTCCTGCTCTCTAATCAGCGTGGCTGAAGTTTTCCTGTAGTTTACACAGAGCCCCGAAGCCTCGCCAAAAACTCTCAAAATGGCCTTCACCGCTTCCAACTCTGTGGCCAGCGGCTTGCAGAAGATAACCACATCATCTGCATATACCGAGATCCTCTGGAGCTCTGTGATCCCCGCAAGCCCGGTGAAAAGTTGTCTCTCTGCGGCTTTCTTGATTGCCGCAGTCAGAACCTCCATAGCCGCCACAAACAGCATAGGTGATGTGGGATCGCCCTGTCTGAGTCCTCTCACATGTACAATCCTACCTCCAGGAACTCCATTGACCAACACTCTAGTATTTGCCGTGTTAAGCAGCAAGGACACCCATTTTAAGAACCTCTCTCCAAACCCCATGCGTCGAAGAACCTCAAAAAGGAAACTCCAAGAAATTGAGTCGAAGGCCCTCGTGAGGTCCAACTTGAGGAGCACACCCGGCTGCCTCTGTTGGTTAATTTTCCTAGCCACTTGCCTCACTAGGATGAAGTTATCATGTAGGGACCTTCCTCTAACAAACGCCGATTGGTTGGTGCTCACAACCTCTCCCAACCTGCTCCGAAGCCTATTCGCCATAATCTTGGAGAATAATTTTGCAAAGCTATGCACCAAGCTGATGGGGCGATAGTCCTTGACCTCTGTGGCATCCTGCTTCTTAGGGATTAAAGTGATGAGGGCTCGGTTTAGGCGGGCAAAGCCACGACCATCCCCTACACTCAATTTGAACAAACCGGCCAGGATGTCCCTTTTGATGATCGGCCACGCCCTCTGGTAGAAAGCTCCTGTGAAACCATCCGGTCCCGGCGCCCGGTCCGGGTGCAGGTCCTTAACCACCCTCCAAATCTCCTCTTCAGTGAACATGTCATCCAGATCCTGTAGGTGAGCTGTGGGGATCTCAAGCTCTTCCAGGTCAATCGAGTACTCTCTCGGTTGCACCTTCCCCAGCAGCTGGAAATAAGCCTCGGTGAAAACCTCCACTTTCCTTTCCTGATCCGTCACAATCTCCTCTCCAAACCTCACGGAGGCAATGTGATTCTTCGCCCTTCTCCCATTGGCAACCGCGTGAAAAAGGGATGTGTTGGCGTCCCCCTCTTTCAACCAACGTACTCTCGATCTTTGTCTCGCCATGGTACGCTCAAGCGAAGCAAGCCCAAGCACAGATTGCTTGAGAATTATCCTCAGCCAAACCTCCATAGGGGTCAACCTCCGTCTCTCCTGAGCCACATCAAGGCGTAAGATTAGGGTGTTGGCGATCGCAATGTTAAGCTTGACGTTCCCAACCCGTTTTTGCCCCCATGACTGCAGGCGCTCAGCCGCATTCCTGAACAGCGCGTCCAACCTCCGGAAGGGATCCACAATGTCGGGGTCACAAACCCAGGCCTCCTTAACCGCCTCATCAAAACCCTCCAACTTGAGCCAGAAGCTCTCAAACTTAAACCTTCTCCTAGGTCGAAAAGCCGCATTGAGTGTCAAGTGAAGCGGCGCATGATCCGAGACCGACGAAGATAACCCTTGCAGCACAGAGTCACAGTGCTGCAAGTCCCAGTCTACCGAAACAAGCACCCTATCAATGCGTGTAAGAGTAGCACTCTCCCTTCCATTACTCCAAGTGTAATTTCTCCCATGCATGTAAAGATCCTTCAGCTCATGCGCATGCACAAACGCCCTGAAGCGCTGCATCATGTTCCTATCGAGGTTCTCATTATTCTTCTCGGAGGCATTCAGAATCATATTAAAATCTCCGGCCACCATCCACGGACCCGGGCAAAGCGATCGTCTCTCCATCAACTCATGTAGAAACATGATTTTGTCCTCCACTCCTTGTGGCCCATACACTGTAGTGAGCCACCATTTAGACTCGTCCCTAGCCGTGACCTCGCCAGTGATGGCATATGTGTCGTAGCTCACATTGGCGATTTGGACCACCGAAGTGTCCCATGCCATAATCACTCCTCCTCTAGTCTCATCCGCCGGCAAAAACACGAAGCCATCAAAAGATGGCCCCAGACATTGGGAGATGTAGAACTCATCCACCTCCCCTGCCTTAGTCTCCGAGATACACACAATGCTCACATGCAAACTCCCCAAAAACTCCCGAATAGCACTCCTTTTCGCTGGATCATTCGTGCCGCGAACGTTCCAGAACAGCAACTCCAGATTACAATCCATATAAGAAAAAAAGGTACAAACTCCACTCCCACTAACACCTAGTGCGCCGCTAGCACAACTCTACAACCCTCCTGCAGGTCAAAGCTCTGGGGCACCATCTTCCCAAAGATGGACGCCATGACCCTCACGTGTCGCTCACCGAGGGGGGAATCAAAGATCTCGTTGAAGCTAGCAAGGTGCTCCTCGTCCACGGACAACTCCTCCGGGCAGATGCCCAACGCCTTAAGTAGCACCGTCTCTGCTGCCGAGGCTTTGGGCGCCTTCTTCTCCTTCTCAAGCACCGTCATCGCTGCACTCCTAGTCAGGCGCCTGGGCGTGAACGGCTGCGCCTCAGCACGCAGACTAGACGAACTCTCCACCTCCCTGAGTAGAGGTGGGGCCAGCTTCTTGAGGATAGAAGCGCAGAACGTCTTGATGCGACCAAGCGCAAGTCTCTCCTGCTGCAAAGCCAACTCCGCGACGGTCTCCTGACTACCCACCTCAGGCACGCCCTCCTCAGAAACTGGCTCAACTCGAGCGCGACGCGGAACCATCTGCATGTCGCTGTTTGGCCCCGTGTAGGACGTACAGGGGGAAACCACAAGATCGCTGTCCATAGGTTCCAGCATGTCGCAACGATGCCCACTTTCCTTCTCCACCAGGATTCTGTCCCTCTCAGAAACGGACACCTGGAAGTAACCCTCCAAACTTCTGGTACAAGAAGCACTTGACGATGTTGCCGATTTTACCAGTGGCGTGCAAGTTTCTGCAGCCAGTGGCGTGCAAACCTCCTTCGCGGGAACCTCCTCCAGAACAGCTTCCGTCTCGCAGTGCAACGCACTCATCGTGGGTCCCAGCGTGGCGTCACCGAGCCCACCACGCCTGGCCGCCAAGCACATCTCCTCACACCCGTCCAACTCCTCAGCCTCCAGGCCCACACCGTCCCCACCGCGCGCAGCAGCAGGAGCCTCCACAGGCAGACCGACAGGATCAGTCTTGGGATCAGCCGCCGCAGTTGGCAGCGGGACCAACGTGTCCTGCCAGACCGGCGCATGCACCGCCTGATCAGTCTCCATCGGCGGGTCCACCAAACGAATATCCTCCGCACCTTCGTCCGCAGAGACCAACTTGTCCACCTCCACGCCGCACGATGGCGCAGCTCCACTCGATCCAACGGTTCCTAGCGCGCTCGCCGCTTTTTCAAACGGCTCCAGAATCTGCGCCCCGACAGGATGCACAGGTACGAACCCTGGACCCCCGGCCGCCGCAAAGCTGGACTCGACCACGCTCTCCGTTTGAACAGCCCAGGGCCCAGGAGACGCCAACGGCGGTAGGCCCCACAGCGACCCAAACGCCACTGGCGAACTGCCATCTGTCCCGCACCGCCTATGGGAGGAAAATCCTCCAGGCCCACCACGAAAGTCAGGGACCCCTCGCGTCCAAGGCAGCAATCTTCTCCGGCGACGGCCTGCCTCTCCGCCGCCGCCGCCTCCCGGCCCCTCCTGCGAACCATTGCCATGGCTACCGGCAGCGCCTCCTCCCTGCGCCCCAGTCCTGGCCACTGTCTCCAACGGCATCGGCTCCTCCACCGCAACAACATGGATGAGCACACGGTACTGCAACGTCTTTATCTCAGGCGAAGAAGCCCCTGCCTGGGTACTGTCAGCCCCCGGGAGCTCCCTCGCCGGCGGCCTATCCCCTTCCCTCAACGGCTCCGGCACCGCAAGCATGCGCTCGACCGGGATGGCGTCCACCTGGGAGGTCCAAGCCGACAACTTGAAAAGAGCGAGGTCCGCCCTCGAGCGCGTCTCCGGCGCCACCTCCTCCACCGCACATGTTTTCCCAAGCAGGTCCTCAACCACTCCCACATCCCAAGCATGCGGCGGCACTCCCTCCAGGATTAAGAACACCTTGGAGCCCAAAGGGACCTGCTTGGCCTGCGCCTGTCGGTTCCAAGGTCGAAGAACGAGCGGCGCTCCCGCCACCAGCACAGACGGCAAGGCCGCCACATGGCGACGCAGCTCCGCCGACTCGAAGACGATCAAGAAATCCTCAGGAGCGTGAACGTGCACCGAGAACGCCGCCGCCGGGATGCCCCGCCACCGCAAGGCCGCCGAAACTTGCTCCGTCGAGACCGCCGGCCTCCGTCCTCCGACAGAGGCCACCATGGCGAATCGGAGCCTCCGCTCCAATTCACACATAGCTGCGGTTCTCCTCACAACGCAAAGCGCAGGCGCCTCGCGCACCCTCAAGCTCGGCGGAGCGCACTCGGAATCGACGCACAGCGGCGGCCATGCATCCATCGGGGGGAGACTCAGAGGGAGAGGAGCGATGAGAGCAGCCGGCGGAGGCGGCGGCGGCGGGGGTGGTGGTGGAGGCGGAGCGGCCGCCGAAGGCGGCGTGGGCGGTCGCTGCGGGGGAGCCGGTGCGGCCGCGCGTCCAGGCTCCCTGCCAGGACCCCTCCGGGCCCCAACAGTATCGCCTCTTGCCGGCGAACGGCGGCGCGCCAGCTTAGCCAGAGCCAGACTCCGGAGCTCCTCCTCAGATGAGGGGCTCCGAGGCCGCTTGCACTCCCTCGCCGGATGTCCCCGGAGCCAGCACCGAACGCATACCTCCTCATTGACGCAGTCCCACTTCCGGTGGCCTGGCTCGTAGCAGCGGAAGCAAAGCCCCTCCATCTCCGGCGCAACCGCGCCACGGCCAGCGTCGGCGCCACTCCGCGCCTCGACACGGCGCCGCCACATGGTTTTCTTCGACGGTCGCGGCTGCTCCCAGACGAGACGATCTTGCACGCGGCCCCTGCCCGCCGCCGGCGCCTGCAGCACCGCCTCCGCCTGCTGCACGTCGGCGCTGTTCCCAGACGAGGCGGAGGAGATCCCCAAGCCGGAAACGTGATCGTTCCCAGCCGAGGACGCGGAGGAGCTCCCCGCATCTTTCCACTTCCGCGAGAACCCCGGCGGGTGCGACGCCGACGCCGAGGACTCCATGGCCAGACGGGAGAGGAAGAGAGGAAGAAAGGAAGGGAAGGGGCCGGAGACCAGGGGGTCGCCGGCGAAGCGCAGCCTGCGGCGGCGGAGAGGCTCTCACCTACCTACCTTGTCGCATGTGTCCCGCGCACTTAACTAGAGATTACTTAATGAAACTCTGCTCTACTTGTACAGTCCTATTTTTCTTTCCAGATATATAGATTTGGCATTGTGTGCCATGTCGCCCACCTCGATCGTGCATCATCACCATGCGGTGCTCAAATGCTGTGTGATCTTCAGCAAGCGCGTTGTTCATGATTTGAAGGAAACAACGCTGCTCTTTTTTTTGACGTTTCTATGCCATTTCTTGCGGTATTGTTCAATTGTTGGTGGATGACAAGCGTCTGATCTGGGGACTAAACAAAGGTGTCGCTAATACGATATGTGATTATGGAATAATAAAATTGATTTATTGATTGCATACTATTTTGTCTGGTCATGGAAATATTTGATTTATTGATTAGTGTATAAGTGTATACAATATGTGATTATGGAATAACAAAATTGTGTGTTGCTTCACAAAGCAAGTCTTTTTAACCTAGTAGTTCACGTAGATACAAAATAAAGAGTAGCATCTGACCTTGTTGAAGTATATATTACCAATCTTTCTCCAACATTTTGGCCTTTTTTATGGCTCTGGTCTCCTCGTATGTCCAGCCTTACCATGAGGGGTGTGTTAAAAAAAATATCTTACCAGCCTTTTTTCAACAATTCATACTTTTGAAGAAGCTAGATAATGCATCAATTTAGTATGGTATAAGATCCTAGAGGTAACAAGTTCAAGACCCGCGTAACACACCATTAATACAAAAATAGTTGCGGCACATGGCACTTGATGTCATCCTTCGTTTAGACGTCGCAGCAGAGACAAGGAAGCTCATTGTCGAGGAGGAGGGATTGAGAAAAAATCTCAAGCGGAAATTCATTGCCATGCCGGTGGGCGAGTGTGATTGGAAAAGGCAAGCTTTCAACATTGACAACCTTAAATTAGAAGCAGATGCCAACGCTTGGTTCTTTCATATTCAAATAAATTTTCGGGGGGGGGGGGGGGGGAACGTCATCCATATGCTAGAGGATAACAAGGATATTTTTTTGACAGAAAAGAATAACAAGGGTTGGGTAACAAACCACACCTAAAAGAACAACATTGTTTCAATTTATAGGAATTTGGAGTTATGTCAATGCAAGATTCTGTCTTATAGGCCTCTTCTATTGCGCCACATCGAGCGTAGCGGTCGACACTTCAAGCCTAATCAATTGGCGTTGGATTGGGCTAGCTAGCTGGTCCATTCCATCCTGGAGCTTGTTCTGGCCTGTAACACGGCTGCTTTAGTACATCCCTGCGAATCTCGGCCCGTCAAACGCACGTAGCACCCGTTGCACACACGCAAATCCACAAGTCAATTTCACATCATCAGCAACCGCAAAAATCACTTTCAATAATGGAAAAAAGAAAAGGAAACAGCAAAAATGTCGGTGATGGATTGATTAGTCGTCACTCGTCACGCGGCTTGGGGCGACAAACTGACGCCGATTGCTTGTCGAACAGAACAGACTTACAGCCGAAGCAGAGCCGAGCTGATCACTGATCAGATGAACTGACTAACACGACGTAGTTTCTTTCCCGTAGAACAGAAACACAAACCGTGTGTTATGACCCTGAAAGTGACAAGCGATCGACGTGGGCCTTGAGTGAGTCCAGCTATACGGCACCAGTGTAATTAAACAGTACATGTTCGCACAAAAAAAGATTATTAAACAGTACATGAGCGACCGAACGTTTCATCCATGTCATCAGGTCAGCCGAGACAAGGAAACCGTGATGCGTTGCAGGTTTGCGATTTCAGTTTGTTTTTCACACATGCATTCATCAGGCACTGGTGGATCCAGGATTTGCTCGCCGGAGGTACCCCACTTTATGCATGTTATCATTGGAGATGTTAAATCAATCTATCGAGGACAAGCAATGGGGAGAAGAGATGAGTTCCTTACTGGAAGACACAAACATCTTTCTAAACTATGGCTTGTGCATGCCAACTTCATTTTTCCAACATTTCGGTCAGGTAGACTTTACATATAAACCGACCAAAGTGATGCTATATGTTCATTGTTTTCTGTATGATTTTCATACGACACATAACCGCAGATGCATATGCATCAATGCACTTGATTTTCCTCGGAGAAGAGATATTTAAATTTGATGAAAAGAAAATTTGGAACATACGACCAAAGTGATGCAATTGTGCAATTAAATTTGAATGTACATAGGGAAAATTTGGAACATATGTATTGGTTATTTCTATTACCTTATCCTGCAATTTAATTTAGTCACAAAACATCATTTTGTTTAATTTTGTGCAATAAAGGATTAAAATCAAAGTAAAGTGTAAAATCTTATTCTAAGAATACACTTTTGATGATAGATTTATAGTAGTAGCATGTTTATATTTGTCTCTATTTTAGCATCCTTAAATATCTTGGTAGACATTCTACAACATATGAGTTTAACTAGTACCATGACCAGCATAGACAATTAATTTGGAAAGTGCAAAGTTACTCTTAGGAAAATGAAAAGAAAAAAGGAAGGGAAACCTCTCAAAACATGATTTTGCCGCTATATTAATATAGCAACGCACCATACAACCAACGATAGATCAAAAAAAAAAAACTGGAGCAGCAGCAAATACATGCCCAAAAGCAAAGAAAATAAGAAACAAAATGGAGCGTAAGGCGGATCGACTAAGCGACATTAACCATAACTGCCGCGCCCTCCAAATATGTTCCACCCATGTTCCTAGCTTTGAAGCGTCAAGTATCAAGCAACACCTTCAAGAAGGGAGGCGACATCGACAACACTATTACTCGGACTAGCGCACAAGTCCTAGGGTCCCCCCGCCAAATCGAATGAAATGGACCAAGGGTAGCCACAACGCTCTCCAGGAAGGAATGACGTCGCCAGAAGGTGGTATCGTGTCGGTGTCGGTCGAGCCGACAAGGAATTCACCCGTAACTCATCCACAGTCCTCAGATCCCTGCGAGGACGAAGCCCCACCACCACCGAACTCACCGCCTACAAGCACGCACCACCACGGCCAAGAAGCAACCATCGTCGTCTCCCAGATGCAACCTTCACGAGACATGCAAGACGGGATTAAAAGGCATAGCTTGAATCGGGGCGAGCAACGCCACGATTGCACTTGAGGGAACAACCTCCACCGCAAAAGGCGGTAGCCGACGAGACATGGCAACAGACAAACAAATCCAAAATGGATCTAATCGGGCCCAGCGGCCTCGTAGAGCCCCCGGGGAGGCACACTAGTCCTAGGAGGGTCCTGCCAGGCCTCGAGTGGGCTTGTAAAGCCTGCCGCCACTCACAAAGGACTGGTGGCAGGACGTGCATAGCAAGCACGTCAAACGTGATCCTCTCGGACGACGCGCATCATGGGGGACATGTGGCCTCTTAGTTTTCCTCGACGGTGGAGGCACCACGCAACGGTGTGGAAGCTCATTTGTGTCGTGTTGTGGTGCGCGACATCCCCACCTGTGTGTCATATGTGCGATGGAGAGTGACATGTGCCTGGCCAAACCTCCACGCTGGCCACAACCTCGCCCCCACCAGTGGATCCTTGCGCCAACCACATCCTACCTCGGAGGTCCTGTATTTTCATTACGGGTCTCGATGTATAAGGCACCTTGTTTGTAGCAATTACGCTCAAAACCGTTAAACGTCCAATTATTCACAAGTCAGCCTGTTTGAAGGAGGGCTGCTAGAGATGTTCCAAGGTTCGGATTTGAGACTTTTCAGTTGCGGATTGGACTACAAATTCATGGTCTCCTTGATTCATACGGTTCCAAAAATATATATGCCAGGAACACCGAAATCGCACGAACAAAACGTGATGCACGATAGGATAATTGATGTTTCTTCAAGGGATTTTTAAGTTGATGGAAACTAAAATTTAATAACTGTTAGGATTTCAGTCTACATAGAATACAAACTAAAGATTTTAGTTTTCACAAGGGATCCTATGAAGATCGTTCGAATTCCACTGCGTTGAGCGGTATATAGTGTCTTCGCATTTTGGGTAGAGGAGTTGCTAGTTGCTGATGGAGCATAGGCCCATAGTTATATGAGGACGGCTTCCCTGTTGGGCCACATGGAGCCAATGGCTAGACACTACGAGCTTGTCAATTAGCGCCAGTAGGGTATTAGCAGGCCCATTCGCTCGTCGATTTTGTTCACGCTTGCACCTCAGGCTCGACACTTGTTTTTTTTTTTTTTTTTTTTTTGAGAAAACTCGACACTGCTAAATGCTAATCCGTCGCTGCTCCGCTGCGAGTCCAAGCCTAGCAATTGTTTTTGTCTTGTTTTGTTTTTGCGAAAGCACGTAGCAGCTGCTGCAGGCACGCAAATCCGCAGGTCAATTTCACTTTGTCAGCAACAGCAAAAAATGTCGGTGATGGATTAGTAGTTAGTCGTCACGCGGCTTGGCGCGACGAATTGACGCCGATTGCTTGTGGACACTGGAGACGAACAGACTTGCAGACTTACAGCTGAAGCAGAGCTCGGCTGATCAGCTCGTGTTCCGAAGACGCTGAAAGAGACAGGCGATCGACCTGGGCTTTGAGTGAGTCCAAAAAGACGGCACCAGTGTAATTTTTTTTTGAGAGAGGCACCAGTGTAATTAAACAGGGCATGAGCGAACGTTTCTATCAAGTCCGCCGAGACAAGTACTCCTTCATGCGGCCAATCCGATCAGCGCCGTGTTGCGTTGCATGGTAGGGATTTCCGTTTGTTTTTCTGGTAGCAAGCAACAAGCCGCTGGATTGAACTGAGCCTATTCCCTCCGTCAGACAAGTTTCATAAGACGGAGTGCTTCAAAATTGTACAATTGTGTTAGTATGCTAGACGTTGTCACTTCAAAATTTTAAGATTATTCACTGGGAGTACAATTGTGTTAGTATGCTAGACGTTTTCACATAACTTGGCGCAAGGGGGCAGCTTCAAGGGAGAATATAGCCATTCTCTTATGGTGAAGATGCATATTCGCCTATGGGCAGCTTCAAAGGAGAATATAGCCATTCTCCTATGGTGAAGATGCATGTACAGTCTAAGAGCATCTCCATGGTGCACATAAAGGTTGATAAGGGACATCGATTACTGGTTGAAGCTGTGCACATAAATGTTGATAAGGGACATCGATTACCGATTTAAGCAGCGCAAATGCTCATGTGGACCGGCGAACCCGTTCAAGAAAAGGATGGCAGAGATTTTGGAGGGCAAGGTTTGTGTTTCGATAAGGACGCCTTTCATAAATGCATGATGCCATCGTATTGGCTGACATGGTTAACTTTTCTACGCAGAAAGTCTATTTATTATTTGCCGGCTTGGCCTCTTGTTATGTAGTTTGTGATTTCCAAGCTTCAATATTCATCTTCATTTCGTTTTTTGTTTTAAGTATTATTGTGTGGTATACAAAGTAAGCTTTGGCTTCTGCATTCTATTTTCCAGAAATTTCGCTAGGACTTGACGCCCCCAAATCAGGTGCTGCCGCCACCAACAAGAACTCCGGGGCTGCTGAAGCTTGTTGCCATGCACAGGAATGTGAGAACTCAGTTTTTTTCCAAGAGGAAAAGAGATCTCGGTATACAGTACTGTAGCAAAATGGGTGAAATTTAATGGATGACAGTTAAAAAATTGAAGTTCAGCGATGTATCGTGTTTTTTTAAATTAGCGATGTATCGTGTTTGATGAGAGCCATACGGAATTGCAGTATTCTAATAAAACTCTTGGCCATATTATGTGATTTTTTTTGGAAAGATTGTAGATTTGATTAGTTGAGACGCGCGTGCGCGTGCATAGCTACTAGTACGCCTAAACGCAACACGAGTAATTGTAAAAAAAAAAAGTCGCACGAACAGAACCCCTGGTCAGCTGGTGCCTACCTGACCTGGCTAACCATGTGCGTACACATGAATCTTTAGCTAATTAAACTATCCATCCATAGGGCAGTTGCGGTGTAACGAGTTAGACCACAGTTGCAGGCTTCAGATGAAGTGTGCGTATATGAAAAGAGGAAATTGTAAGATACATCCATCTCTTCTTTGATATTAGTCCATTAAACGAACATGAGTTTTACGATTATTGGGTCCGTGGGTTGTACTTGTTGTTTATCATCCCAGTGCATGTGGTTGAGTCAAACACAAATCTATACGAACCTACGACATACTACTTCAAAATTTGGTGTTTTCTACACAAAACCTCTAGAGTTGTTGTTCGGCTAAAAAACCTCTCTAAATTGGGGTGGTTTGCGAAAATTCCTGAAAAATGAAGGAAAAAAAAAGTGTGGAACTGAAATACATGCCGCGAGTAAGATATTCAGATATCGCACAAGAGCAGAGCAATGCGTTCGGGTTGCCGCGGCGCCCCACCACGTTGAGTTTGTCCGTTTGTTTTGTTGCCACTTCCTGATCACGTGCTCGTGGAATGCCCAACGTGGGATGTGATTATCACATGTTGCGTTGTCCTGCATCGCTGCGTGCAATGCAGCGCTTAACGGTAAAAACTGATGGTGCTCTGTTTGACGGCACCCATGTGGTCTGCCAAATAATTTGTTTGCTGATGTAGGGTGTAATACTGCTCCTTCCCGTCGTAAAAATAAGTACTATCTTAAATTTATGTAGATTTCTATGTATGTACACTGACGGCCCTGCCTGCTGCGATCACTGTTGACAGTGTTTTTTATTTTGAGGGAAATGCTGACAGCGCTTCCTACTGCATCTTGTTGTTTGGCTGCATCCACGATGGGAATGGTGCCTGTATTGAAACAGTTGGGGTCGCTAGCCTGCCATTGGGGTCTTGGCACCCAGTTTCCCCAGCGTCAGTTGGAAGCGTTCCAGATTCAGAGATGGCTGACCTGGCTCGAGTTGGACGCTTCCGTCAACTGCTGGGCAAACGACCATTACTCGTTTGTCTGGGCGTGCTGGGCGTCAAGGACGCGCACCTGATCCGAACAAAACAAACGCTGGCGCCACCGGCACAATCACGCTACTAGTGGCTCGCTTTTTCACCCGCACTGAAAAGGCCTAGGCATTTTGCTGTTTCGGACGAGTTAAAAAGCGGGCAAACTTTTTCGTTTCGTGTGTGCTACTCTCGCCTTGGCATGCGAATTTCATCACGACAAGTCGCATCCTCGACAATGTTGTTTATCGCAGTTGGATTCAGTCGAAGCGAAAGGAGTCGTACAATTACCGCAATCGCGCTAATCTAACTGAAGCACAAGGCATCATTACCAGGGAATTCCGACGAACACTGGCATCATAACAGTAAACTAATAATGGACAAATCTGAATATATATGGTGAACATATCAACACAGATGGAAGGAATAGCAGGATCCCAAAGTATAACGGATAAAGTACTGTATGATAGTACTAGTAATAAAAAGAACCAAGCGAACAGGTAATGGATCGATCGATAATATGTGCATGCTAATCGAATGCTACAGCAGATAGTACTCTAGATAGGTAAACCACCGACCGAAAATCTCTGAACATGAGGCCCCAACCAACGAATCGAAAATCGAGAGGCAGATCCCCAACAAATCAATCAATCAGCAGCAGCAAAGGGAGCCTGGAATCAGAACCAGACTTTGCAGTCGACGGGCTTGAAGGCGGGCGGGGATGCGGCGCCGGGAGCCGGGAGGGAGAGCGGGCAGCTGATCCTGGCCCTGGGCCCGCGCACCTTGAAGGCCCAGACCTTGACCCGGAGCCTGGCGTTGAGCTTGACCTCGACATCGAAGGCGCCGGCGGACTGCTGCGTCCTGAAGTTGGCGGCGGTGACGTCCCCCTCGAGCACCTGCTGCCCCCCGAACACCGGCGCGAGCTGCCTCGACTCCTCGGTGCCCTGGTAGAAGGGGTCGAGCGGCGCGAACCCGAAGCGCTGGCCCTCGTACAGGGCCAGGGCCTCGACGTTGTCGTAGTAGAGGCCGACCCGCTTGTTGGGGTTGCGGACGGTCATGGCGACGGTGAGGTTGTAGGCGAGCGCGGAGGCCGGGGTGAGGGTGAAGGTGGCGAGGGCGGCGGAGTCGACGGTGGCGGCGATCATGTGGGGGCGGAAGATGAAGTAGAGGACGAGGGCGAGGACCCCGGCGATGACGAGGAGGGTGATGAGGATGCTGCAGAGGCAGCTGAAGAGGCCGCAGGCCAGGCACTTGAAGGGGCAGCACAGGCACGACGTGCAGCGGCTGGCGGCGCCCATCGTCGGAGTCCTTGGGTGGGTGCTGGCTGTGGAGGTTCGGCGGATTCCGGTGACGGCGGCGAGGAGATGGGGAGCGAGATTTGTTTTTCGGTGGGGTGGATGCAATTGGTGGATTTGTGGTGGCGGGTGGGTGGGTTATAAGTAGGGGCGAACAGGGGGATTAACTGGACGCGGTTGTGTAAGCGCGTGGTGGCGAGATTAATTGACTCTTCTTCTTCTTCTCCTGATGGAAACGGCGCGTGTGGTTTTGGGATGGAAATCAATCGTTGGTGATGTGATTTGGGGAAGGTTTAGGGGTGGAAGAAAGATCAATAGTGGAAGGCGCGGGGAAGAAGGGGTAGTGGAGGCGTGGGATTGACGGCCACTTGCGTGGTCGTTGGTGGAGTTGTAGCCGTTGTGGCTTGGCATGGGTGGGACGAAGCCAACAAACACACGGTTGATTGGTTTGACTCGCCCGCCTGGCAGTTTCTTTAATTTCGTACCACCCAGCTCGATTTGGTTGGCTGCTTGCCGTTCCGTCCTTCCTGACCTGCAACCTGCGCCTGATTTCCTGCCAAATGTTGCCTCCTCCAACCAAAAATGTTTGCATCCTCAACATTAGTACTATACTAAACCTGAACGTTAAAGTTATCCCATGTTTTTTGGACATTTTTTTACCGTGTTTCTGCCGCTGACACGTGTTAGTTCCTACTAAATTAACCAGCTATGTGCGTTTTGGGGGCTGCCTTGATTTTTGGGACTATTTTTTGCCCTCTCCGTCCTTGATTTCGTGTGTGATGTCGGGTAACCGTGCTGTTACTGTTCTTCCACTGTGTGGTGGGCCTTGCCTCGCACGCGCAAGGGAGCCACCGACGCTTCACTCTTTCTCCTCGCACGCGCAAGGCTGCTCTTTCCTCCGCTCTCTTTTCTGCCGCCGGGTTTTCCGTCCCCCCCCCCTTCTCCGGCTTGCCTGCAATGGTGAGGGGTCCGACCGCCGATCTGCGCACCAGTCCTCCCTTCCCATGGTGTCCTCTCTGCTGCAGGGGGTTGGCCCAAGAACCGTCGGCTGCTGCTCATCCACCTGCTGGTGCTCCGGCTCGCGGCCGCATCGATCGTTCTTTATTCGTCCGCGGTGGCGGCGTTCTTGCGTCGCGCGGCCGGGGCCGCTCCTGTTCGGCTTTTGCGGGTGCTGCTGCCTCGGCTGCCGGTGTTCGTGCGCCCCGCTGTCGGGGCTCTTCTCAATCGACATCTGCGGAGGGGTTGGCCCAAGAACCGTCGGCTGTCGCTCATCCGCCTGCCGGTGCTCCGGCTCGCGGCTACGGCCGCATCGATCGATCTTTCTCCGTCCGCGGCGACGTTTTCGCGTCGCGCGGCCGGGGCCGCTGCCTCGGCTGCCGGTGTTCCTTCTCCCCGCCGCTGGGGCTCTTCTCAATCGGCAGCTGCGGATGATGCTGGCTCTGCTAATGGATGCGACGCTCGTGTTGCCGGTATGCCTGCTGCCCGTTACCTTTACCTGTTGTTCTGCTAGGCTACTTCTACCTCCTCCTTCCCCTGTTCATTTATCTGTTTTTTTTTGTTTGCCCTAAATTGTTTGTTTGTTGTTTCCGTATATGTAGGTGACCGTGCGGTGGATTCTCCTCTGCTTTCTTCCGCTGCTTCGGCCCGTTGTCGTCGGGAGATTAGGATGGGCAAGCGTCCTGTAGATGGTTTGCTACCTGCTTTTTCTCCTTTGTTTTCTTCCTCCTTCCTTTTCGTATGTTAACTATGTGCTTTTCTGTTCCAGGGGAATCTGATGTCAGGTTGCCCATGCCTGTGTCTTCTTCGTCCCCTCTTCGCCCTATGGCGTCGCGCTGTGTTCGGCCTCCTCCCGTTGGCTCTTTTTCGGGCTGTACTAGAAGAACCCCACGCGCGTTGCTGCACGTATTTTTCCACATAATGGTTTTTTTTTATTTTCGGTTTTGCATGGGTGTGGATATACGACTAAAACACGTTAGTTATGTTCTTCCGGCAGGTTTCATGGTTCATTGCAGCTGTCGAATCTTTTTTTACGTAATCAGAAGAGTATAACTCAGTTTTATCTACAAAGTAATCATATATTCCCTTTGTTAAAAAAAATCTACAAAGTAATCATTTGGTGCTAAGGAGATGAAAACTCCACGAAAATGAATTTTAGAACAACAGATTTGCCCAACTTTGATTGGAAACGGCAGGCCTTTAACTCAACTTTCTCCAAGGTTGGTTAGGGGTGTCCGCCGTGTTTCGGATCACACTTACGACTGGCAGATTGATTCATCGGATTTCTGCTCTGCATTCCCTTCACTGCTCCATCACCAACTGTTAGAAATAACAAAACTTCTTGAATTACGCACTGTCGATTTCAAGGACATGCATGGCAGAAAAATGAGAGATGTATATAAATATAGTCTCTACTTGATGCGCAGCAAGCATGCTGGACACACTGGAGGTCAGTGCGAGAGGTAAAGATTAACCATCTTCTCATATCAAGCATCTTACAAAGTTCTGGCAGAGCAGTTTTTCTTCTGGAAATATCATGTAGGCTTTCTAACAGAATAAAGTTTATTTCAACAGTGAAGCCCCTAAGCATGCTGGACACACTGGAGGTCAGTGCGAGAGGTAAAGATTAACCAGCTTCTCATATCAAGCATCTTACAAAGTTCTGGTAGAGAAGTTTTTCTTCTGGAAATATCATGTAGGCTTTCCAACAGAATAAAGTTTATTTCAACAGTGAAGACCCTAGTTTGGCTTTAAACTAAACTGTTGTATGATACAACCTTGATATTAACTACTCTGTAATATTATCATTCGGATTGCCAAAACAATAATGCAATATGAGAAATCATTCTAGAATTCAAGCATATCTAAAAAGGGTATAAACTGGATGGTTTGTGAGCATTGTGTTTCACCATTTGCCGCTTCTTGAATCTTCTTATTCAGCTGCACACACCTTTGTCTCTGATTGAGCACAAACAGGAGGCTTTACCTATTGGCTGCGAGCTGACTTCCATGAAACACCCATCTACCAATTTTGTTTGGACGGTCCCAAAGAGCTGGAAGGGAGTATACTTAATGATCGCCCAAATGGAATAAAATTGACATCAGAATATTAATTTTGTTGGTTTGTGCATTTCTTATTGTTCCCCAGACTTTGTTTCCTCTTATGATTATCATCACACATTGGCATGCTCTCTCTGGCGTCATTGTCAAGTAACATGTTCTCCAATATACGTGCAGCCATCCATCTCTCTGCACAGTTTGATCCCCGGTGGTTTTCATTCTGTTGCCTTGATCCAGCATGCCACTGAGCAACAGAAAAATAGATTTACGGATTTCAGAGATGTAACAGATATCAAAAATTAGTATAGAATATTCAGCTTGAGCACTAATTTTCATCTACACGCTCTGTTTCAAATTATAAGAACGTATGTTCTAAATTATAAGAAGTTCTGGTATTTTGTGAATCATGTGTATATAGACACGTTTTACTGTGTCCGCTCACTCATTTTAGTTTGTATTTCATCTATATTGAAATGTCCAAAACATGAGAACAACGCATCGATCTGTTGGCATGCAGTGTGAGAGAGTACGCTGCCCACCCGGGTCCGAATCTTACAATTGACGGGTGCTCACAGTTGTTTATCATATAAAAGAATGTCAGCACAAGGCTAGTTCTAGCCAGTCTTATTTTTGAAAAAATGCAAAACATCTTATAATTTGGAACAGAGGTAGTACATTTTAAATTTATTTTTTAATGCCTGAGTTTGAACAAAGATTTAACACCCCACATCAGCACATGTGTTTTAAGACTCTAATAACTTTGGTTGCATATATAACATTTATATGCCCACACTGCTAGCTGTAGCAGTCTAAACAAAGTCCCCAAAAGGGTTTTCAGCACGTAGTGGCTGTAACAAAAAGAAAAATTGGAGCTAATAGTTTGTTCAAAAAATGGCATGC
Organism: Lolium rigidum; assembly: GCF_022539505.1. Taxonomy (NCBI): domain Eukaryota; kingdom Viridiplantae; phylum Streptophyta; class Magnoliopsida; order Poales; family Poaceae; genus Lolium; species Lolium rigidum. The sequence goes on along the minus strand of NC_061514.1, from coordinate 24,873,997 downwards.
CATCAGATCAAGAGACGTCAATAAACCTAGATCATTTGTTTCTCTTCAGAATTTGCACTTGTCCCATTCAAAATTAACTGAACAATATATCACGTGAATAAAAATAATAAACTATAGAACGAACAATTTCCCGACAACACAAAACTGGAAAACGTGATAGGCCAGTCTAATATGTCTGATGACTATAGATTCTTCAAGCATGTTGATTAGCCCTATGCTCCAACACCAAGAAGAATTATGTTCACCAAATCACAAATTAAATGCTTATATAAGTGGGGACTTATATCATTTCCACTCCTAAGGAGTCACAAATCACTAAGGTATGTTTAAATTATAATCGCATACTTGAACCTGAAACGGAAAGATAAAAGTTGTGGAGCTGTTAAGTGTATCCATCAAGGTTGCGGCCACATCACTGCTCGCCCCTCGGCACCAGTGACAAGGTAATAACGCGGAACAAAATCATAATATTTGGCCCACAAACTAAAAGTCGGATGTACTTCTTCTTCTCTACATAAAATAGGCTATTACCGTGATTAGAAAAAACAATAAACGAAATATTTTGAGTAATATCGCACTGAAATTTCCTTTTGTTGTATTTGTCTCACCCACATACCAAGCTCCTTCTCTCTGTATCACTCTAATGAACATATAACATCACCACCAAATGCAATATCCAGCAAAACAAGCAACACCAACCTCTTCTCAATCTCGCTATAACAATCTCCATCATCTTTTCCATGGCTCCACGTTGAAACAAATAACACATTCTCAATCTCTCTCACTTCCTATCAGCAACATGTAAAATGGCAGCCGTCTCTTATCAATTCCTCTCACTCCCGCTAAGCAATTAGCAGCAAGCAGAAACATCACGCCTCTCCCAAGCAGCTGAGGCAAGTAACAAAGGCGTCTTCTGCTCTCCCCAACACTTCTTCCTCCCTTACCCGCCACCTCTCATCAATTTCTATCACTTGCTCCTAGGAATTAGCAGGAAGTAGAAGCACCATGCCTCTCCCAAGCAGAGGCAGTAAGCAGTGATGATTTTGCAAACAACATGGACGAAGAATGAAAGGAAAATCCCACTATGGCAATTGTATTTGTTATATTATTATTATATGTATACATATGCTCCAGGCACTTGAACCTTCTTGCATCACAACGAGACAGATAGAAGCAGTACTAAGAGCAATAACGCGATAAACTAATCTAATTTCTATTACTCATAGTTGTGCCAAATAATATCCTGCTATGTGCAAATCAGTAGCCTCTCCATCCCTTTCCATTTCTCTAGTTCCATTTCTGTAGTCTTTTTTTTTCTCATAGAAGGGTTTTCTCCCTAAGATCTGTTGATAGTGATGTACATGTATTCTTTTGTCTAGCCCAGACCAAAATATATAAATTCCAAGATTCATATATGTTTCTATTTTGCGCAAATAAGATCATTGACCTCTGGAACAGACTAAATTAGCTGATTGCCTGTACATGTCATCTGCAATAGATCAAACAGGGTCATACCTCAGCTGCACCATCTGCAAAACTTCACTATGGCCTACAGTCAGGTCAAAATTCAAAGTCCCAGTACTGACGACGTGGGCTTAGCCCAGTGGTTGGGGTCGGAGTGGCGCACCCCAACCACCGGAGTTCGATCCCTGTCAGGGACGAATTTCGGAATTGTCACGCCAAGTCCCGCTTCTACTATATCAAAAAGTGTCTAGTTCCTCCTAGACACGATTTCATTTTTTTTTAAAGTCCCAGTACTAAACTTGTTTCTTTATGCAGCCAAAACTGAGGCAAGAGGTTTGTAGATAGGAGCACACACCAACACATTGATTCAGTGCAAAGAGGCCAATACTCTATAAATAAATTCGGATTAGCCATGCCTAATCAGTGGGTACTAAAAGTCACCAACTGTTATGCCAAAGCATAAGTCAATGCAATGCCACAGTATGAAACATTGAGGGGCAATTCTCTAATTTTGTTGAAAAAGGTCGTGGTCTTAGTCAGCTTATGAAGATAATCACCACTGCCTAAATTTTCCCACCAAGCTAGGTGAATGCAATGTGAGATGGTCCTGGTAGTCAAGTTGTACCTCAATATGAGCTTGTCCCACTCATGGAGCCCTTGTTTTTTGAGATTGTCCACTGTGCAGCTGGGCAGGAAGGTCTTGAAGCCGGCCTCCCTTGCCTCGTTCAACATCACACTGTGGAAGGGGTCACTGGCGCCTCTCCGATCTCCACGAGCTCGCGCTAGTCGAATAATTCAAACCTGCCATTTCCAAAAGGAACAGCAAACACGCATGAGCATTATATCAGGCCACGAATCAAAAAAAAATTATGTGGAAGGAATTGAGGGTCTGGCTCACCCGTGCCCCTATCAATGGTGGGCGTAGCAAGGGTTTGGCAGGATCGAGCGATTTGCGAAGAGAGAGAGGGAGAGGATGCAGACCTAGTCGAGATTGACATGATCGAGCGAGTCTAGCGAGCATGGGAGGTGATGAATGTCCATGTCTAGCGCCGATGCACGCCGTCGCAATTCCGCTGCTGTCGACTCCCCAATCTCCAGCACGTCGCCGTCCCCCGCCTGTCGCTGCATCGTCGCCGGAGAGGGAGAAGTGGATCTAGATAGGGCGGTGGGTGTTGTGGTGGACTCGTGCGTGGTAAATCTGAGATACGCAGCAGGATTTGGAAGGAGGCGAAGCGAAAATGAAACCAACTCTTATGATTGCTGACCGACGCCCAAACCGACGCAGCGAAGACAAAACCTCTCACGTATGCCCTTGCAGGTGGGCCCGCGATCAACCACATAGCCTCGGAACCCTGGGAGCTTAGGGCATCTCCAACCGGGCGACCCATCCCGCGCCCGCGCGTCCGGATGGGTCGAAACGGACAAAACCGCGGCCCAGCGCGCGGACCCATCCCTAAAACGGATGGCCGCGGCGTCCGGGACGACCCAAACCCGGCCCAAATCTTGGACGAGTTTGCGTGGCCGCGGACGCGAAAGGCTGATCGCTCGCGTCCTCCCTTGTCCGCCCCTGGCCCGCCTGTCTGCCTCGCAAAACAGAAAACACTCCACTGTACTCCCAAAACCTAGAGATGGCCGAGCGAGCGGCTGCCGCCGCCGCCGCCACCGCCGCCGCCGCCGCCGTCGGAGGGAGGCACCCGCGGCCGTTGCCGGCTCTGCCGTGGAGCGGCTCTGAGCGGCGGTGGCCGAGCTCCCCACACCGGGCCGCCGACGAAGAAGGCGAAGGCCGACCTCGCCCGGAGCGAGAAGCTCGAGAGCGGGGAAGAGGGCCGCCCGCGCGCGGGCGCCGGACCAACGGAAGAGAAGCCGCTGCCGAGGTGGAGCGGCGGCGGGCGGCGAAGCGGCTTCTCCAACTCCGGACGGAGCGAAGAGCACTCTCCTTCAAGAGCGGCGAGGCCATGCTATTTACGGTCGCCGAGCGCTCGGCCGGCACATGATCATCCCCGGCACCGGCGCGGCCTCGGTGGGGAGCTCGGCCTCCTCCGTGACCCGGCCCCTTCCTCCAAGGTCAACCGCCCCACCGACCGCCCCTGTTTGGGCACGAAATGGGGGCGCATGGGCGGCGGGCGTACCGGTCACGGGATGGGTCACCGGAGGTGGCGGAGTCCATGGCGGGGCCGTCACCTTCGTCCATTGACCTGAGCCGGTGCGCCGGCGAACTCCAAAGGCCCGAAGAACACGGGAGCAGCTGCGGCGTCCGGTGCACGCAACCTGTTCGACGATATGTCGGCCGCGCGCGCGAGTCACCGATCCACCGTGCGAGGCCCCTCTGTCTTTCGCGCGAGACAATGCCGACGACCACTGCCATATCCTTCGACACGGCGAGGCTCCGCAGCCACCTCCCATTGACACACGGGAGGGCACAAGCGCACTGTCCGGCAGCATAAACATTGAGGAGGAGCCGTTGTTCGGTGAGGGTCTCACACAAGCCGCAGCTGCACAAGCTCGAGGTCGCCGGGTAAGCAAACGAACCGCCAACTACACGGAGAAGGAGGACAAGGTGCTCGTCGATGGATGGTTGACCATCGGGCAAGATGCGTTGACGGGTGCCGAGCGGAAGGGGTCCGCGATGCGGCGCCGGATCTATGAATACTTCCATGAACATCGCAAATATGGACGGGAGCCATTTGAGAGCGACCGCCGCGAAATATCGCTCCAAAAGAGGTGGGGAGCAATTCAAACGGAATGCAACAAGTTCCACGCGGCGTATGAGCACGCGAGGCGGCTCCCCGTTAGTGGCATGGGTGTGAAGGACTTGGTATGATTCATAACCTCAACTTATTCATCCGATGTTTGCACATATGTTTATCGTTGTTGTCTCGCTTTGCTCTAGGTGTGGCGAGCTTTGGAATTCTACAAAGCCAACAATGGAGAGAAGACCTTTGCCTTCCCTCATTGTTGGAAGGAACTCCACGGCACCCCCAAGTTCCGGGAGGGGTACGAGGGCTACATGGCGACCTTGATCGGCAACAATCCCGCCAAAGATGCCACGGTCATTGACCTTGATGGTGGGCAGCCTTGCGGTAGCTCCGCTTCTCGTGCAAGTCGTCCACGCGGCCACAAGGCAACCAAAGCCGACATGAAGCGTGATGCGTCGTCCATGCTATTGTATGACACTTTGAAGGAGATGCATGCGGACGAGAGAGGTGTCCACGGACAAGAGGGATGAGAGGAGGCGCCGGGAGAAAGAAGAGGACGAGGAAGAAATTCTTTGATGTCCGGCAGAAGAAGCTTGAGATTGAAGAGGTCAAGGCCAAGACCAAAGCTAAAGAGCTTGAGCTCAAGAGAGAGAACTTGAGCTCATAGCAATGGCAAGGGCCAAAGAGGTGGAGCTGAAGGCGAAGGAAGTTGAGCTCAAACGCCAAGCCGAGGACAACCTCATCATGAACGCCGACTTGACCAACATGAGCGAGGCGAAGAGAGCTTGGTTCGAGAAGAGACAGAAGGAGATCCTCGAGCGCCCAAATTGAGTTAGACAATCTCAATTGTAATTTTTATATTTTTCTCAAACTATGGCACATTTTATTTGATTTATCATGGTACATTTGATAATATTTTATGGTATTTGATAATATTTTATGTTTATTATATATTATTCTATGTTTACGAGATATTATTATATATCAAAGCTGGATGCTGTGGCCAGAGGACCTATTTTCCAAAGAAATAGGCCAAATGGCCAAATGGGTGGCCGCTGCGTTGGGCGCAGCACGCGACCCAAACGGACGCGCGGACGCGGGGCTCCGTCCGCGCGTCCGCTCGGGCACGCAAACGGCCTAAAACGGACGGCCCAGCGCATCTGTTTGGGTCGCCCGGTTGGAGATGTCCTTACAGCGTGTTTGGCTACGCAGGGGATGGGGAATGGGAGTTCTAGGTGGGAGTTGGCTGAGGGATTATAGATGGGAAATAGACTTTAATTCCCATTCCCTTGTTTGGCCTGCATGAGATTTGTGCTGGGACTTGTGTGGGCTTCCTCTATTTATGCTTGAGAAAAAAAGCATTTTTTGCCACTTGAGACTAATTAAACACGATCAGAGTTCTTGTGATATACTTTAAATATGTGAATTATAAACACCATCAGACTGTAAAACAAATAGAGATTCATAGCTGCACCTTTTTTTAGGGAGATTCATAACTGCACCTTCAATTTGAGTCGTCCCTTGAATAAGACATGGATTGGCAGATGCTTACAAGCACACACAGTGTATATTTTTTTGAACTGGGTACAGGCAGTGTGTAATGTACAGAAGGAGTAAACCGCACATTAGATGGAACGATTTGCATAGGTTTTTTCAAGAAACTGAGATTGCAATAGGATGAACAGCATACCTAGGTGTTGTTTGGACTTGGCGTTTCCTCTGCCTAGATCTAACCAATTCATGGGAGAAAGATAAAGGACACGGTTGGAGCTCTTATTTAGATGATTTTCCCGCGGATTAGCAAAGATTTTCGTGGGGTTTTCCGCTCCTTCCATCGCGGGAGATGCACAAGTCGACACGAGAGAAGAAAAAAAAGTGCAAGCTCACCATCTCGTCTCAATTACCAGCCACCCAGGGAAGAGATACGTGGGAGTTGGGCTCCTCAATTCCCTTGCCCCTTCCGTGCTGAACTCCCAATCCCTCCAACCATACAAGGGCTTTTTACTCCCACACCCCCTCAACTCCCATTCCCAAAGCCCAACTCCCTCCAACCAAACACGCTGTTAGAGCTCTCCTAAGATTGCAGCCGCACGTGCCGTATGGTCTCGGGCCTGCGTGTTCGTTGGTCACGCCGTTTCGTCCCTGGGACCGTGGTGCAGCTGGGTGTCGGGGCGTTGGACCTGGCCTGGGGATGGGCCAACGCTGGAGTGACTGCCGCCGGCCACCGCATCCTCCTCTGCTTTGTCCCGTGTTAGGACGGCTGGGCGCCGAAGTGATCGACCTGGTTGTTTGCCGCCGCCCTCTCCTTCTTTTCGTCCTATGGTTGGTTCTTCTTTATGGTTTGCTCTCAATCTCCGCGGCTCTGTAGATTGCATCACACATATCAGCTGCTCCGTGGATTGAATCAGGTATCTTCTTCTTCAGTTTTTTATTTATGTTCATTGCTCCTATTTTCAGTTTCACTATTTCTAAGTTCTTGGTATTAGGCCATAATCATCTTTTCCATGGAAGAGTTGAGGCTTCTGGTGATCTTAGCAGCCCAGGCGACATCAGAATGTTATGGAGCTTTAGTTCCTCAGGAAAATATGGAACCCTCTCTGCTTTACAAATTTTGGTTTTCTTGGAAAATTGCTTGCTTATTAGCCCACACTTGCTCATTGAAACAATCAGAAGATAAAATAAAATGATGTACGAGTTAATTGGTTTTTTTTTTGAAAGAGAGGCAAAAGCTTTGCCCCATCCCCATTCATTAATTAAGAAGAGGGTGCTCGGTTTTAGGAGAAAACCGGATGAAAACCTACGTCAACTGGGCCAAACCCACACAACCAACACATCCGGAGAAATCACAAAGCAACACTAACAAACACTCGAACACGAGACTCCAACGCGACAGGCCACGCCATTGGGGGCACCCATCAACCAATTGCGGATCCAGGAAAGGCAACAACCAGTTACGGCTTAACGAGCTTTGTAGGCAAGTACTCAGTACTCCCTTCATTATAAATTAATTGTGGCTATGCATGTATCTAGACGCGTGATATGTATATAAACAAAGTAGAGTTAATAAGTTTTAAATGGAGGAAGTATTTTTTTCAATCAACGTTTTGTCCAGCCAGACTACACTCATTTTCATTTGCAGTATAAGGGAAATGCTAAGTTTATTACAAAACAGTTAAATGAAATACTGAAACAATGGGCATCGAGTTGGTGTGGTGCTAGGAAAACCGAGACAAACATCACAGACCATGCAAACACTGAATCCAAACCAATTCACTCAAAGAAAGCAACCAACTTTCCATGCTCCAGTGATCATAAGCAACGAACCAACATCACCAGTTGTAGACTCAGCCATATTCGAATCAAATTAATATGAGAGAGTGTTCGGTGGCAAACCCTAAATGACATAATGTTGTGAACAAGGTTGGTTCCGTAAATTATTGGGCCTATGGCGACCAAAAATAAAAAGCATCATTTATTTATATCGAACTTTTTAACTTTTGCATTTAGAAACGGTTATATCAACATATAATCTTAAACAATATTGCTTTCTATTAGGTTAAAAATTGAACATGCCATAATACACCATCAAGGTAGAATCGTTTCCACCATGTAAATTCAAAATCTAATGTGGAAAGTGCACTGAATCCAAAGCATTTGCTACTCCAACGGAACTTATACGGGTTGTTTCCTCGAGACACTATTTATTTAAGTTTTTTTTGGTTTAATCGTATTTTCTTGATAAAAAGAGAACATAATTGCATATCTTGGAGATTAAATCTTGCTGTTTCTTTAGGTGCCTCTTGCATGTGTGTTTTAGTTTCCTTAAATATCATGAGCTACGTTGAGCCGGTATCTGGGTTCTAGAATACATGATTGCCTTGCAAATAGAAGAGATACATATCAATGAACCAAATGGAAAATTGCAGAATCTGCCAAATATCTACGAAGTAGAGTGCCGCTGCTGAGAAAACGTTCCCGTGGTAGCTTCTCAGAGCGAAGGAAAATTAAAGTTGCCGGTGCAATTTTGCAATCAATAATCAATAATGCTACACGTACGGACGGAAGGGGCTACGGAAACTCTACGCACTGACGAGTCATCGGACGTGGAACCCAGCGTGCAATAGAAACCGTTCCGGTGAGAGAAAAATGGGAGGGGAAAAAGGGAAATTTCTAACGCAGCGCAAATCCCCAATCCCCATCTCTTGGCGAGCGGCGACTGAGAGAAGGTTCTCCTCGTCGTCGGTGGCGGGTCCACCTCTTCGTCGGCGTCGGCGGCGCGGCTAGAGGCAGGCGACGGCTCAGGTACCTTTGGTCGCAGGCGGCGGCGCGGCAGGCTGCCGGACGCAAGCGGCAGCACGCTGGCACGGCTAGCTGTTGGTCGCAAGTGGCGGCGCAGCTACCTCTCAGCCGCAGAAGGCCTCGCGGAAAGCTATTCGTCCGGGAAGTGGCAACCCGCACAACATCGTTCTACCATCGACATGACAAGCGAGTCCCGCCCGTAGACTCTCTCTTTGCAGTCTTGGAGCCATCTCATGTGTGTATCTATGCACTATGCAGTATGAATGAGCATATATGCCTCTATGCATCAGAGCGTGGTGAATGTGGTGAGAAGAACAAAGCTAATCTCTGTTCAATGTTTGCTTACTACAGGGCTTTTGGCTTAAATCAATTTTCCTTATCTCATAGGACATTCGGATATGCAGGTATACTGAAGAAGCCAGAGCATTGCAGGTCTGAATCTTGCCGTGATGCAACTAAACAATCCTATAATCTTGGAGCTGGATAGCACAACCTTGTCTTCGGCTGTAAATAACAAGTGATGGAATTTCTGAAGAATTTAGGACATCTACAAAAAGATAAAAAATCTGAAGACAAAACAGCAGTCCATAACTTGGTAGTTCTGGGAGAACTAGGAACATTGGTGTTTGCTTTGGCCAGTATACCAGGAACTCACCGAACTGGTTGTAACCGGCACATTGTAAACTCTGGTCTTGTGAAGCAATAAACTAATGTACAGGGCTTTTAAGTTATTGATATTTTTAAGGAGTGTAAAGCTTGTCCTTCCAAATTGTATGTTATGATCTAGAATCATGAATAAGAAACATGTTCACCGGGAACTTCGTTCATACACTGTTATTATGTCATCATTTGTTGAGAATGACAAATTAAAAGTATAATGCTGAGAGATACTAAGGTTGTGCTGTTGTGCTTGAGCCAATAAGAGCATACTAGAAGCATTCCCACAAAAAAATGGGGCAAAATAATGCAGAACAACAGAGTTGTCAACAAAATATGTTCAACTCTCAACAATACATAAACGTTGCAACTCCAGATATGGAGAGAGAAAATGAAAACAAATAGATGGATGGACTCCTTAAATTACAGTAGACATGTGCAAAAAGGACTACACAACTCATGTCTCACTATGATCCATCATATCATTGAGACCTCCAGTTCCATCAAAATGTAACTGCGGAGATTTAGATAGAGCAGCAGAACTTTGTTGAACTTGAAACAGCATGCTTGTATATTTTCCTACAATTGGAGGCATAACAAAGGCCGAGGAACCTCCAGATGGTAAGGTAGCTATCATGGTTGCATTTATGTTGCTAATGCCAAAGTCACACGATTCCTGCATCAAACAAATTCACAAGGTGAATTGGATGTCGAAGTACTTATTAGAAATAAGAGAAGAAAAACAAAGATACCTGAATTGCTCCGTATGGTACTGCAGCTGTCATGGTTGGATTCATGTCGCCAGTACTAGTTCCCAAGTTAAAGGATCGCTGCGACAAAAAAAATCATAAAATGATTTGGATGTCGAAGTATTTATTAGAAATAGATAGGTGAGAAACAAACTACCTCAAATGATCCATACGGTAGTGGATGTGTTATGCTTGGATTTATGCTGCTAGAACTAATGCCCACATCAAAAGATTCATGTTCCGAATGAAGTCACAAATGACACGGATGCTCAACTATGTACTAAAAAGAATGATATGAGAAACAAATATACTTGAATTGTGCTACTACAAGCTCGTCTATCCAAATAAGCACTTTGTTGAATCTGTTTCAGAGGACATAACCATTATTTTAAAAATATAGATGGTACACAGAGAATACTGTTGAAAATTTAGGAAACAAAAATTTACGAATAAGCTTATCAACCTTAGATTCTTTTCTCAATGAAGGAGGACGTCCAACACATCTAACAGCTATTGGACTTAATATGGTTTTATTTGTTGTCTCCCCATTAGAAGGTGCACCTTCCTGTATACCATGTTCTTCATTATTAATTTCACAACTTGAGTTATCAGATGGTTGAATTTTCAGAGCGTGGATCTGTTCAATCAAAGAATTGCATGAATCCTCTGACATGGCACCTAACTATGCAACTGAGAAGAAAATATTGCACAACTTGTCAAAACGTTTTGCAACAGGAGTTGTCTTCCATGCCACCATATGTGCACCGGATAAAGTTGTGTGGATGTACTGTGAAGGAACCTGTTTGATTTTCTTGTGTGTCAACACACATAACATGCCTACAGATAATACCCCTGAACTCAAAATGGCGACATGCACACTTAACTTCGAACTCTTCCGCATTGAGATATACATGGTACACATAATCTTTTCTCCATCCTTCATCTTTATCAATTAAAACATCCTCGATTAATCTGTATGTTTCTACTTCACCTTCTTTCTGTACGAAGTTCCGATCACAGTACAACATGTGTGTTAGCTCCTCTTGAAACTCTTTGAACTTTGAATTTGTATACACTGATTGAAACTGTTTCTCGATGTCAAAATGTGTGATACAAGGTATGGTTGAATTGAATGAATTAAAATCTGCAAGTATCTCCTTTTCAACTTTATCACGAAGAGCATTCTCATATTGGCTACAAAAATGATTTAGTGTTGTCTTAGCGTTAACATAACCATCAAAGAAGGCATGCATACTCTCACTCCGTTGTGTAGTGGACATGCCTGCCCAAAAAACATCTTTCACAAATGCTGGAACCCAACGGTGTCGATTGTCATAGAGCCCTTTAAGCCATTCATTATCAGCAATATTATACCTCTCAAGCATACGCATCCAAGAATTTTCAAAATCTGTAATTGTTAACGAATCATAAACTGATTTGCCAATTGCGGTCTTGATGTACTCATATTCCTCGTATCCACCTAACTTCTCGGGTAGCTTCTTCATTATATGCCACAAGCACCATCTATATCGAGCATCAGAAAAAACTATTTCCACGGCATTCTGAATTGCTTTTGCTTGATCGGTCACAATAGCTCTTGGTTGACGATTTGACATACATGCCAACCTGCTTTAAATAACCAAACAAATGTTTCAGTGTCTAAATTTGATAATAAAGCACATCCTAGCAACACAGATTGTCCATGATGATTCACTCCAACAAAAGAAGCAAAAGGCATATCGTATTTGTTAACCAAGTAAGTGGTGTCAAAAGTTATGACATCATCAAAGGAGTCATACACTGCTCTACTTCTAGCATCAGCCCAAAAGACATTCCTAAGTCTTGATTCATCATCAACATCCATGACACTAAAAAGTTCGGGTTGTCTGATTGCATTTTCGTAAAATAGTTACGAACAGCCTCTGCATCACCACTTCCTAGTTTCAATCTTCTTGTTTTCTCTAAATAATTGCGACATTCTTTCTCACCAAAGGTAAGTTTATCGTGACCATCCGCTGCCACAACAAGAGAATTGAAATTCTTGTTTACTCGTATTCCAGCCCGGTCATTCAACTCAAGCCTTCGCTTAACATGGTAGTCCAAAATTTTGCTGCATCTGAATAACCGAGATTTATGTGGACTTAATGTATGATTATGATCCAAAATGACCATCGAAATATGCAACTTTCCATCCGTACCACGAACAATATTAACTTTAGCTTTACATCCTAAGCCAGCTGTTGGATTTGGCTTCAACATATTTCTTGAGTTGGACTCGGTCTTACCATGACGAGAGCAACTAAGTGTAAGGTACCTTAGTTCTCCATTCTCGTCTTTGTTTGAGCTTCTTTTTGTCACACCAAACCCTTTTGCTTTACCATAATTCTTGTAGTACTCTCGCACATTATTCTCAGTATCAAAGGTCGTCCCCACTTCAGGATCTTCAAGTAACACATCTGCTTGAGCTTCACCATGGTTCTCTTCATGTTCCACATTGCTTTTCTTTTGTTGCTCGATGCAATCATCATCGCTTGAAATAGACATGTCTGTTGATTCTTGAACACTAGCAGTTCGATCATCCATACCTACAAATCACGAAGTATTTAATTATCAGGTTTCTTCTCTATTAGTATGTAATGAGATACAAAAAAAGAATGATAATAAAAAGTATTACACATGATGTACTTTTGTTGGTCTGCATACAAGTTCTAATCTAAACCATATGACTGGTATGTAGGCCTATATCACTGCAATATCTCTCTCTCCCCATAAATAGTCTATATGATCCGATCTCTTGGCCACCATACATGCTAGATAGGAATAAGAATTAAGCATGCAACCATGTTACATTGAGATGACATTTTCTTATTTTTGTTTGCTGCAACTATTCTGCACCCTCGGCTAGGATCGCTGACCTAATTAACCTTAGGCTGTAGCAAAAGTCAAGAAGGGTTAATTGGATTGATCTGAACGAGAGCAAACCTGTGTGCGATGCTCGCCTTCCGTGAGTCGGCACTTGCGGGCTGGTCCGCGAGCCGATCGGCCGGCTGCACGACGGCGAGGTCTATCAGCAGGTTTAGGAAGATGGCGAGCTACCGACGCGCGGCCTGGACGTTCATGACGGCACGATGGAGGCAGCTCGGCCTTGTGCCCTGGTCGATCTGAACGAAAGGAAAACCTACGTGCAGCTGTGCAGTTGCAGGTTTTGGTGCATAATTAGCGGGATTTTTAGCGGCAGTTAGCGGGGCGCCCTGTTTTTTTTTCTCTCGTTCAGCATCCACGCCCACGTCGGATTCCATCCTTGTCATCGCGTAAATCATCCGTAGCTCTTCGTAGGTGTAGCATTATTGTTTTGCAATGGGCCTTGACAAGTTCTATTTTTTTCTATTCTTTTCCGGAAAAAGGGTAGCCGTTGCTGCCGATGTGGGGCTGTCATGGCGCCACCGTCACGTTCGCGCCCCATCTCTGTCTCTTTTTTTTTTTGTGTGGATCGCTATCAACTTCACCGGGCTTCAAATATCCGAGGCGGCAAAAATCTGTCCATGCAGCAATTAGCACAAGGGTTAGCTTAAATTTTCAACGTTTTTGCTCCGGAAAAAAAAATCGCTCTCGTGCAACACGGTTTGCTTACCGGCTTGGAGTTATGCACTGTATATATTCATCTCGGCTGACTTGATGATATATCGTTGAAACCTTCGTTGGCTGCTCCGCTGCTAGCTTAACACCGGTGCCCATGTTTGTCAAGTCACTCCAGCCCACGTCGCTACCATGTCACTTTCAGTCAAAGTGTTAGGCTGGTGCCAATGCACCGCCCCGCTCCCACCCCGCCACGTCAGCTTTTCTCTCACTCTCACCCCACTCTCACTCCACTCTCACCCCACCTCGTCAATCGCATTGCTATAGTCCCCACTCTCACTTCTCTCTCCTCCACATCATCATTTCTTTTCCACATTAAGTTATTTCACTCGATTTTGTTTAGACATTCAAAATAATGCAAGAAATTATTTTATTCAACTTAAAATGTTACCGATTACATCATAAAATAGTGCCAGCTCTATTTAAATTGTTGTGCAAAAAGCCCCTCAAAATTTGGCTCAAAACACCCTAAAATGCCAAAATTTGGCTCAAAACACCCTAAAATGCCAAATCCTACCAATTTTTCCTAAGTCCAGGGGTTTTCTGCAAAAATCCCTTTGTCTTCTACCTCCCGCCCCGCCTCTCGCCCACCCCGCCATCGCTGCCGCCCCGCTCCCGCCTCCCTCCCGCCTCGCTCTCGCCGCCAACGCGGGCGCCAGCCGGGCGGGAGCGGGCGCTAGCGCCGGGCGCCCCCGCCGGCGCCCCTCCCTCTCGTCCCGCCCGCCTCCAGCCCCTCTCCCGCCCCGCCCCGGGCGGTATCGCCCTCACTGGCGCCCGCGTTGGCACCAGCCTTAACACCAGATGCCACACACGGTTTGTGTTTCAATTCGAAGAGAAACCTCGTCGTGCGAGGTGATTAGGCGTGCCGGCTTGGCTCTGCTTCAGTCTTCAGCTGTATCTACGGCTTGGAGGAAAGCAATTCGTCGCGCCAAGCCGCGTGACGACCAGCGCGGTTTACTAATCCCGTAATCCGTTCATCACCGACATTTTTTTCGCTGCTGTTGACCATGTGAAAATGACTTGCGGCGTTGCGTGTGTGTTGCTAGGTGCGTTTGACGGGCTGGACCGGGCATCAGAGCTGGGATGAGAGCAGCCACGGTCGTAGCCCATTCGTCCATGGAGGCTTGATCGGGCCTTGGAAATTGGTGCAGACGCGTATCTCAAATAAAGCTGAGTAAATTAATTTAAAATAGAGGAAAAAAATATTTTAATCAAATCTTTTTTCAACCGGGCTACACCAATTTCCATTAACAGCTTAACCGAAATGCAAAGTTTCTTACACGGCAATTAAAAGGAAGATACGAAGAAAAAGGCAGCCATTTTTGTGCAGTAATAGGAAATCAGCTGTGAATTCTACACAAATTCTCATTAATAGCATAACGTCAATGCAAAGTTTGTTACACAGCAGTTAAAAGAAGGAAACCAAGGAGAAACCTTCTCCGATTGCTCCATGTCGAAACATTTTTACGAGGCAAAAAATTGACTATCACCTAAACAACTTGGAGTATCTAATGTTCCAAAGACAACAGAAACCAAAGATCATGCAAACACCAAACTCAACCCAATGCATCTTCAGAAAACAAAAACTTGACATACTCTAGTGATACTATGCAACTAAAAAGCAGCATCAGTTGTAGACTCAATCATCTTCGAAGCAAATTAAATCAAGTAATTGTCTAGTAGCAATCCTCCTAAAGACGCCACCCTTCAAAAAGGTTGGTTCATTAAATTAATGGGCCCATGACGACTTATAATATAAATCATGGTTTATTTATATTGAACTTGTTTAACTTTTGTACTTAAAAATCATTATTTTCAACATATAATCTTAGCCGATAGCTAAGAATTAGCCAAGCCACAATACAACATCAAGATATAATCGTTTTCACTATGTAATTATAAATTCTAATGTGGAAATTGCACTAAACGCATATGTTACATCGGAGTTTATGTTAGTCGTTTCCTTGCGGCACTATTATTTTCTAAATTATTTTGTTTAATTCTATTTTTTCACATAAAAAGAACAAGATTGCATGTCTTTGTAGTAGATTAAATATTGCCACTTATACGAACTCAAGTATATGTAGGTACGCATGTGTGTTTAAGTTTTCTTAAATATCACGAGATACGT
This sequence comes from Lolium rigidum, assembly GCF_022539505.1. Taxonomy (NCBI): domain Eukaryota; kingdom Viridiplantae; phylum Streptophyta; class Magnoliopsida; order Poales; family Poaceae; genus Lolium; species Lolium rigidum. Next base: position 24,858,365 of record NC_061514.1, on the reverse strand, counting down.
TAAGGTTGTATCGGTCCTATTATAGGTGTTTGTATTAATAGACGAGATGCAAAACAATGAACAAAGTAAAGAATTCTAGAATCTACAAAATATCTACAAAGTAGCTTGCTAGAGTGACGTTGTCAGCTTGGTTATCAAGGTTTTCTACCGTTTCGCACCCCATGCAAAGCTGCAACTCGTAAAGTACTTGTTCATGCAGTAATTATAGCAGCAGGGGGCAGGGTTAGCTTAGGGTTTGGTTAGTTTTTGCTCGTGGAGAAAGAAACAGATATCGCTCTCGTGCAGCACGGTTTGCTGACCGGCTTGGCCAGTTCACGCCTCCTCTGCTTAACCTTGGGTGCCATGTTCCTCGACTCACTCAAGCCCATGTCGCTCGTATGTCAGTTTCAATCAACACGGTTTGTGTTTCTGTGCTGCGTAGTGTAAGGTAAGAGGTGATCAACCGTGCCTGTTCATCTCGGCAAGCAATCGGCGTCAATTCGTCGTGCGCGAACCTGGCGTGACAACCAACCAGATAATCCATATCCATCTGTCACCGACATTTTTGCTGTTGTTGGCCATGTGAAAATTACTAGTCGCGTTGCGTGTCTGTAATGGTTTGATACGTGCGTCTGATGGCCGGGCCTTGCAGCAGATCTTGATGAGAGGAGAGAAACGCAGAACGGAGTGAGGATTATCCCATGTACGAATGGGCCAACAAGTACAGTAGAAACGGGCAAATCCTGCTTGACGACTAACGTGTTGGTTATCGTCCCGACACGTAGAGCGGGAGTGGTGTTCATAGTAGCTAGATAAGTTACAAACCAATGAATTATCTACTCGTAGATGAGTTACTTATTATGTTTTTATGAATTTCTAGTCTGTTGTCAATGGCCAGCCAGAGTGCTGCTTGACTTAAAAGCCAAGAATTTGGAGTTTATTTTCGAGGTTTATGACTTTGCGGCAATGTTCTTATAGTAGCTTTGTATGGATTTTGTACTAATTAGGGTATGGATTTTGTACACATATGGCAGTCATTGTATATGGGGCAATGACATCGAGCTTACCAAGATATAAGTCAAGTGGCTTAAGGTGCGCTAGCCTCGCCATGAGTAAGAACCCCACGAACCACGTCCATAGACTCAACAAAGCACTCTATAGCCTTAAACAAGCTCATCCTGCGTGGTATGAGCACTTGAGAGAACTTCTAGAAGACCATGAATTCGAGGTGGGGAGAATCGATCCCACTCTTTTTACTAAGAGGGTTAATGGTGAGCTCTTTATATGCCAACTCTATATGGACAATATCATTTTTGGATCGACTAACAATGCATTTAATTAGTAATTTGCCAAGTTGATGAAGGAAAATTTGAGATGTCAATGATGGGCGAACTCAAGTTCTTTGAGATCCAGAAACTCCGAAATGGCACCTTCTTCAACCAAGCCAAGTACATCCGAGATATGCTCAAGTGCTTTAACATGCTTGGGGCCAATGGCCTTGAAGACTCAACTCAATCTCGACTCCAACGGCAAGCCGATGGACCATAAGTTTTATCGCTCCATGATAGGTTCACTTCTTTATCTTTGTGCATAACATCATAATACCATGCTTAGTGTTGGTGTTTGCGCATGGTACCAAGCCTCTCTGAAAGAGATTCATCTTATGGTCATCAAACGAATCTTCCGATATTTGATTGATATCCCAAATTTCTACTTGGGGTAACAAAAGGACACAAATTTCTCATCGTATGGAATCACGGATTTCGATTGGGCAAAATATGAACATGCTTACAAAATTTTAACAATTTTTAAATAAGAACAATTTTCAAAATGTGGACCTTTTAAAGCTGGGAAATTTTTCAAGAAATATATATTTGCCAAAATCTGAATTTTAAAAAATCTGAAATTTGTTCAAAATTTGGAAAAATATTACCAAAAAGTTATTTTTAAAATATGAACATTTTTTAATATGAATATATTTCAAAATTCTAAAATGTTTTTCAAAATCTAAACATCTTTGTTTTTCCAAAAAAAATTGAAATTTTTAGAAAAATCACAGTGACTAGCGAGTGACCAAACTAGGCCGGTCGAACCAAATCAGCCTTTTGACTTTGGTTTTGAGTTTGCTATTCGCCGTTTTGTCCGATCCCTATTTGAGGCCCTCTCATAGAGATTGGACAATCATCGTCAGATGGGCCTAACCTAGGAACACGTAGCTTTTGTTTGACAATCAATACCATATATATTTATAGCAAACAGTACATGGTACATGAGGTAAAATAAAGTCTAAAATAAACGAGCAAATCTTCGAGATATTTAAACTCTTCTTTCATGACACAATTTGTAGATACCAAAACCACAGATCTGTAAGTACCAACGAAGACTCTCCTATAATTATAATTTGAGACGCAATGGCTAGGCTACGTGCATGCGCGTAGTTATTAATATAGTTCATCAACATCAACAAAAGTACCAACACTAGTATTCCAGGTAAAAGTAACCAAACATTCTGGTGGACGTCGTTGGAGAACCAAGAGTATGAATCACAATAGCCGAGAACATAGCAACGAGAACAAATATTTCGAGGACAATCCTCCTCAGGACAATCTTTAGAAAAGATGAAAAACGATGTGTCGAAGCTAGATCTCAAGTCATATATCTAGATAAATTTGATCTTCTAACATCACCATTGACAATGAGAAGGAGATTTCGACATCGAACATGAGTATGCATGCATCTAACCCAGTCTAATGGAGACTTGCCGCAACTTATTATTTTCCTCGCTTACTTTTTTATTTTCTTTACCCCTCTTTTAATCCTATTCTCTTCTTTTTTTACATAATCATGACATGCATGTGTATATATAAACTCCCTCTCTTATTCCTTTTGGCCAAAAAACATTTTTGTTGGAATGTTCAGCTAACTGGAATGCATGCATGCATGTATTATCATGGTGAAAGCCTCGTCCAATGTCCTTAACACAATGTCCTTTAGCGAGGAATCCCCAAAATTAATGGTGAAAGCCTCATCCACAAGTTAGGTCCGGCGCCCCTCTCTTAGAATAGCAACCAGCCTCCTTCCTTTATCGTTTCGTTCTTTAGCGAAACTTCAAGAAAGCAGCTGAGATACTAAAGTCAGAGTCGAAATTGCTTTATCATCGGGGTACAAAGATGTGTACCTCACTCTAGTGCTCTACTATCTACCGGAGCATCGACTACCATGTGGCACATTTCTTCTCCCTTGTTCCAACATAGCACGCTGCCCTCAGCTTTAATACCAGTTTTGATCTTCAGAACAATTTCATATCTGGACTGCTTGACACTTTCATATCATCATTTTTCGGTATGGTGAAAAGGGCCCTAATACATGTGGTCCGAGCAAGTAGATAGCTAGCACGATATTATCATGCATGGACGGATGGATGGACATATGGAGCCAACTATAAGCATCTCTATCTTGTCATATTATATCGATCACAACTGCACCGGAACGACATTGCAAAGGGTGCAGGTGCGGCAGAAAGGGACTCGCAACAGAAAGTTTTCAGAAAGCACACACTGCCCGCAATGCTCTTTACCATCTACCACAACCAGCCTCACCGTGTCTGGTACCAACATACCAAAGCATCCACGGATCCACCAACCATGCATACATATGCACACGCGGGCGTGTTAACTGATCGTGTAAAATCGCGCGAACGCGAAGTAATGCTAGTAGTACCATCATTTACAAGCAATGCTGCATTGCAACTAGTACTGTACCTGTGAGAAAATCTGGACTTTAACCGATCTGGGTTCAGAGACTTAAGCCACCATCCGTTCCTGCCTACTACCTCGGGACCGAAAAGATTGACGCAAGCTCCTGCCAAAAACGTACACGCACATGCCTCCCTCCGCGTCGATTAAATCCGACCGGAGGGAGTACTAGCTAAGTTCTGATTTCAAGTTCGCGGCCGTGGTGTTGCGACTTTGGCTTTCCTGCAAAGACGCGCCGTGCCCGTGCGATAACGTACGTCACTACCTCACGTCCCAGTATTGCCGGCAGTTTCCTTACGACACTTTACAAATATGCCACTGATGCTAGTAATTAGTGGCACTTTTTAGTTAGTGCCTCAAATTACTATCTAACTACAGGCATTTTTAGAAGGTGCCATCAATGTTTCGTTATTACCGGTATTTTGCAAAGTGCCGGCATTATTTTTTGCGGTACTTTTTGGAAAGTGCCTGTAATTGTTGCTGATTGCTGGCATTTATCAAAAGTGCCGTCATTTTCTCTCATAATTGAAGGGCATAATTGCAAAACTCGAACTGACCTCCCCGGCCATGTCTCATTTTCCTCTCCCGTAATCACCCGTCGACAACAAGCGGTCCGCATGGAGCATCGTCGACTAGACCACATCGAGGCCGAGGCCCGCACCGTCACCGGCGCCGCGCTTCTTCAAGTCAAGGCACATGTAATCCTAGGGTGGAGGGTTCTCGCCGAAGCGGCTACGCGTGATGCTGCTGGGCGTGGAGAGGCGGCGCAAGGACGCCGGCGCCGGGGACGACGACGGCGGGGGGGAGCAGGAGGAAGAGTACGGCGCGGTGCCCATGGCCTCCGTCAGATCCGACTCCGGCGCGCGCAGTGAGCATCTCCATTTCCCGTCCCTCCCCCATTGCTGCCGATGCCCGCCTGCATTGCTCGATTTGGGCCATTTTGTCTCTGAATTTAGGGTCTCATTTCGCTGTACCTGCAATGATGATTTTTTTATTTGTTTACGCATTTATTATTACTACACATTCTTCATCTCTGGCTGTTAAGCCTGAGGTTGGTGCTCTACTTTGTAAATGAGAAAACATATAGTGTTTTTGGTGCTTGAATTAGTAGCATGAGATGCCGATTAAGCTGAATTAAGATTGATAGACAAGTTGTTGCCTGAAACTTGAGCTTCTTTCTTTATTTCGGAGTGTGAAAACTGGGGCATTGTTTTGATTCAGGAGGAGACACCATATCCGAAGAATACAAGGACGTGGACATGGTGAGCATCATGTCAGGATCATCGTCCTCGTTAGATACCGGCAGCGGACACCGATCGCGAGACGCCTACTCTATGGGCTCGAGGTTCAGTGTGCCCGAGGAGGACTTGTGTGACTCTGAGAGCGTGGCATCCAACTTTGAGTTCCACAAGGAACGAGGGGCCTCCGCTCGGTCGGCGCCTGCAGCGGCGGTTCTGCCGTTCTCGAAGCACCCGCCCTCGAAGTGGGACGATGCCCAGAAATGGATCGCCAGCCCGACGACAAACCGTCCTAGTAGGGCCAGCAATGGAGCTTTCCCAAGGAAGATGGAGAAGAGTGGTTTTGGTGGTGGGAGGCTGCCGGCAACAAAGGTTGTGCTGGAGGCAGTGGAAGAGGTAGATACTAAGAGGATAGACCCGAGCCAAGAGAAGAGGGAGATAGGGTGGCAGAAAGCGGTGAACTGGGCCACACCTGATCCCTATCCGGAAGTGGAGCCTTGCGCGAATTCTACACTTGCTGCGGAAAGTATGATAGTTGATTCACTTGGTAAGTAGTGAACTCTTTAATGTCGCCATATCCTAGATCTTGCACTTCTCATAAAGTAGTTGGTGGTGCAGTATGCCATCTGATTAATTATTCCATCAGGGATCATTATTTGAGTGGAGCATTATAACTTGGAGGGCTCCACATATTATCTAGCTATGTCAAGATTCTTCCAGTATTATTCAAAATGATAATTTTTCATTTGACAATGCACAAAGCTTTGTTGGTAATCCAGTAGTTAAGTTGAAAGACAATGCATGCATAGACAAATGCAGATAGTTCACTTGTTTGTTTGCTTGTTTATATAGACCCTGCAGGTGATGCAAGAATATTTCCTTGCCAGATTTTGTGTAGCATAGTTTCATCAATCGTCCATGACTCACCATAACTGATACATAGGACACCACTGGTGCCTGAAGAATCAATACTAGTAATATTAGTTGACAAATGCACATTCTGGTTGCAGATTCAGCTGGCGTTGGTGTGCTGGTACTAGGATTGGCAGTCCGTTATCCACCCAGGCTAGAACTCCTGCATCCCTCAACCATATTCACATCACAGGTTAGATGAACGAGTCTGTTATTCCTTTGGATGATACCAAAATATCATCCTCAAAAGAATTTAGATATTATTGTTCACTTCACCTTTTCCCTTGAGTGAAGTTATTCCTTATAATATCAATCTGACTAGTTTTGCTCCTTTCTATGATTGCATTGGACTAGTTTAGTAGATCTTCAGAGTTCCACTTCATGCATGATTTACCATTGAACTTCTCTGGTGATTAGCTTCTATCTTGGTCTGTTGGTCTTCAATCTAAATTGTCGTTGATGAACTATATGGATTAAGTATAGAATTGCATGACCAAAGCAACTACCTTACAGAACAATTTGGTTTGGCGTGTTCAGCTCCCTTTTCTACATGCAGCCTGTCAAAGCTTAGAAGTCGTCATGGATTGTTGCACTTTCAAGCAAATATTTATTATTTAATGCATCCTACTTAGAAGCTCCGTGAACTGTTGTCATGCCCAGTTGTCACAACATCTAGGACAATGGTTAAAATATATGTTTCCCCGCTTAGCAGCTATGTTGCTTAAGATCACTTCAATTACTGATGTTGCATATCCTGGAAGTTGCAGACTAGAGATGATTCCTTTTTATGCTTGTTTTTGTCTACTTGTACTGGAGATGGAGAATTGGGACATAGTATCTTTCCTGTGAAATGAAATTCTTATGCCATGAAAAATTAAACTCAAAATCATTTGATGTTTGTTGGTTAACATGCATTTGATTCCTTCTTCCTTTTTCATCTAATCCCACCATACCACCTTTGCCGTTTACTCCACTTTATTGTTCTACAACATCAGTTGTTGTTTCAGGCTGATAATTCTCGGTGGCTGCGGTGGTGCTAGTGCTGGTGATGCTGTTCAGGTGATCTTGCTATGGTCTCCCACACTTGGAAGAAGCGGCGACATCTGCAATGTTTGCATCGTCGCTGAATCGTCATTCGCATGGAGATAGTTCCCAGCCTCGAGATCCAGGTAGGCAACCTGACACGCCCGCCTCTCCCCTGTGGCTCACTTCTTCTACACCGACTAGAACTCCATTTGTTTCTCTCGTGCTTGCTACTCACTTGTGTTGTTTTCATAATTCACATATTGTCCATGATTGTCTATACAAGTTTTATAGACTGGTAGAAATTGTACAGAAATTAGCACTTTCCTGAACAGAAGCACATGTTTCTTTTATGGCATGATACATGAAAATACGGTACAACTTGTTACTACTGTCCTGAATCTTGCTTTTTTACTCATGACGTTTCATTTGTTTTCTGCACCCGTGTACATGTATATTTTCAACAGGAGCGTTAATTTTAGTCTTGTTAAAATTATAAAATGAGAGTGTCGTTTCTATTGTGTACTTCAGTGTATGCGCTAACTAATAAAGAAGCTTTGCACACTCATGACAATCTGTGTGATAATCGTATGTGGGAAATCTTAATGTTCAGGTTTATCCGTCCTCCTCCGTCGAAGCAGGCTGGCTCAGCTCCTCCCTGCCCTCCGATGCGGCCCATGGTGAGACCTCTCATCCCTGCATCTTCAGATAGTGGGTTCGGCTAGTGGATTTCTGTTCATGTTCAGAACCTTGCGTGTATATCAGAGGTGCTGGTTTTTTCACTAGTTGTACAGATACAAACTAGCAACTGGCCTAATGGTTGAATGCGCTAGAAAGAATAGGAACAGCTATGGATATGAAAAATAGATGTGATGCCAATGGACGATTTAGATTGTCTAGGCAAACATCTAGGAAGGGGAAGCGTCTTGATATTTTTTGTTCATTAGGATGCTAGTATTGGCTTAAATCCTGTCTCTCTCCCTTAGTCTGAATTTCTCGTTTCCGTGTCGCTTGTTTGACACTGTCAGTTTCATCAGACAAGTTAGGAGTTAGTCGTTTTTCCTGTTTTGCTAGCTAACTCTCAGGTTGTTTGTAGACTGTATATCATGCTGCTTTTTTCTCCTGACTATATGAACTTGATTGGTGCATCTCTTTTCACCCCTAGCCTCTACACTTTCTCTGGCTTTCACCTATTCTTGCATATTTTTGTATGCAACACTTGTGATCACTTAACTAATAATACTACCTCTGTCTATAAATAGATGTCTTAGATTTGTCAAATACTAGATGTATCTAGTAACTAAATAGTGTCTAGATACATCAAAATTTAACAAACTAAAGGCATCTATTTATGGACGGAGGGAGTAGTAATATCTAGCCTTACCATAATGTGCTAGTTGTGCAATCCACGTCTGTAGTTTTTAGTTCTGAAAGAGCCCTTCAACTTTCCATCAGTAAAAGTGCATCATAGACAGTTCCAAGTTCATTAATATGCAATTGACATATGCACCTGCCGTCTGTGCATGTGCCAATATTAGGATATTCACTTGAATTCATGTAGTCTGGAGAAAAAAGCAGCATGATATACAGACTACAAACAACCTGAGAGCTAGCTAGGAAGACAATAGACAAAGAAAGCGCTGAGGCGTTTGCCAACAGCCTTATTCTCGGTTTCTTTTTCAAAGAGGCTAGTAGCTGCGCTAGAGCAATTTGTGTATAGGTTGTTCACTTGAATTCGAATATCGCATCTTGAATTATATGGCAGTCATATAATATGGCAGTCATATATCTTGGGTACAAAGGGTACTTGTGTATTTTTATTAGCTCAGTGATTTAAGTTTCGTGTGCGGTGCAGAGTGACAAAAGAGAGCAGTGACTGAGATTTGTGGAGTCCAGTCCACTAAATTCTTATGCTTCGAAGGAGACATATGGCTTTAAAAACACCATGCTTTTAAAATATGGTTAGTGTTCACATCTTTTTTGTCACAACTTGCAAACTTTCTAATGTTTTTCCCTAAGCTGTGGCCCATAAACAAATGAAGCAAATTGTAGGTTTCAATCTCAGGTTACAGTCTCTGGTTTTAAGTTGAGATTGTGTGTGGTACCAAACTGAAACAATTATTTCTTATTCCAAAGATGTTAGTAGTATTATAATACCTTGTTCATCTATCCATGAAGGATATGTTAGGCTTTATTTACAGTTGAGGTGAATGGATGTTAAGCCTGCTTAATCTTAAACATATATTATCTTGTAACCAAAATTAAATAGCAACATATCTGTTTAATCTTTTCTGGTGGCAATTACTGGTTCTGCTTTGTTCATGTAGAGCAACAAATCTCTGAATATTGTTTGCCTATGTGTCCATAATTGTTGTATGCATACTTGCATTATTGGAAGCTTTACTCTGTTTTTTTGTCAGGATAAGTTACTGGAAGTGCTGGGACTGGAAGTATACCTGCATCTTTTTTGTGAGGAACATTATCTTTTTGGTGAGGATCATTGTCTTTTTTTTGGAGCAGTACAGTTCAGGTCCTGTAAGTTAGATGCTTGGACTCCATGCACGGGGTTAAAGATCCTGTAATTAGATTCTGTAATTTAGATGCTACATGGAAATGTTCGTTCTAGACCATGTTGACACCATGTTGCTTGCAAATGTTGCAATGAGACCATGTTGACACAATGTTGCTTGCAAATATTGGTCGCATCATGTAATTTAGATGCCTGGTTATAATTTTAATGCATGATCATGTCGCTGTGTTGGATCAAAATGCCAAGCAATATAAAGGTACTATGATTATTGCCTTGTTTTGAATTTGGCAATTTTGAAAAATGCCTGCAAAGAATTAATGGCAGTCCTCAATAGTGCCTACAAACATAATTAAAAACATTGTTGAAAACAGCCTCCAAATGTAATAGAAGGCATCTTTCAAAAGTGCCGGCAAAAATATTACGAAGGCATCTTCAAAAGTGCCGGCAAAAATATTCGAAGGCATCTTCAAAAGTGCCGGCAAAAATATTCGAAGGCATCTTCAAAAGTGCCGGTAAAAAGATTCAACGGCATCTTTTAAAAATGCCGCTAAAAAGATTTCGCGGCATCTTTCAAAAGTGCCGAAAATAGTAACTAGTGGCATTTCTGGAAGTGCCTGAAAAGACAATTAATGGCATTTTCTGAAAAGTCGTAAATGACCTCACCATTTGGATTAAATACTGGCATTTTTTCTGCCTCTAAAAACTATTGCCGGCACTTTTGGTAGAATTAGCGGCACTTTTAAGTGCCGGCAATCTGTGTACCTAGCGTAGGTGATGAAGAATACACGTATCTTCGACAGAATTGTGAATGACCTTGAGGTCAATCACAAAGTACGTCGCGCGATTGAGGTCTAAGAGATAATATAGCGGCTGCGTCACAATCAGCGCGCATGTGCGTGTGCGCCGGTGACGTGCCCGGCCTGGTTTCCAGCCAAGCGCACAAATCCAGCTACACACCTTGTCATTGGTGCACTCATCACTAATTAAGCCACATAGGACTAGGCAGGAGAATTTCGTGATCAGAGATTTAATTCTTGGTCCCTTCAGAATAACACTTTGAGCTAACAGCTAGTTTGATATCCGATGGAGACGTTCTGTACCTCTCAAAGCACAAGCAAAAAACGATCGCCTGTTGCCTGGTTCCATCGGAAAAATCGAAAGAAAGCTTTGGAGTAACTAAACCGACACTCTTGCTTATGAACATATAGCTAGCTACTCAAATGGAGCAGTAATAACGAAGCCTTAGTCACGAGCTTCAGAGATATACACTTAACGCTTACTCCATATTAGTCCTTTTCTCCCATAAATTCCCTTCCACTCCAAGCTAGACTCGAACCAACCAAGTTGCTAACGAACAAGAAAAGCAATCGAAGCTTCAGACCTTGGGTAATATTCATTTCTCTACTAACCGACCATCCGTTCCGCCGAGAAGAACGACAATTGACTAATTGAGTCAAAAGAGGAGAAAGAAACTTAGTACAAAACGAAGCAAGAATCTACCGACATGAAGAATCAATTTCCTCTAGACACTTGGACCAACCGAACGAACTCGAAATCATTCAGACGTCAACGTTGCAGGCCGCCGCCTGCTGGAACCGGAAGTACTCGGTGCCGCCGCCGGTGGTGGCGCCGTAGCTGCCCTTCCCCTCGTTCACCCTGATGAGCGCGGGGCAGTTCACCTCCAGATGGTAATGCCCGGAGATCCAGCTGGTGCCCACCTTCCACCTGACCAGCCCCTCGACGCGGATGTCGATGAGCACGTACCCGGCGGTCTCGTCCTGGGCCAGCGAGACGGCGAGCTCGGGCGACAGCTCGACGTTGTCCATGGACCTCAAATACGGCGACCACACGGACTGGTCGCGGTGGCCCTGGTACTCGACGGGGAGCCGGGTGGGCACGGTGATGGGCGCGCCCTTGTACTGCGCGTACACGTCGGCGGAGTCGTAGTAGACGCCGACACGGGCGTTGGGGTTGCGCGCCGCCACGGTGGCCTGCATGGTGGTGAAGAGGTACGCGGAGGCGGGGGGCGTGACGTTGAGGCAGAGCACGGCGAGGTCCTGCAGGTAGAACTGGGGCTTGTGGGGGTGCAGGACGAGGTAGACGATCAGGATGACGAAGAGGGCGAAGAGGACGAAGGCGATCGCCGCCGTGCGGAGCTTGCGGTACAGCTTCTCGCGGTGGCACTGGCAGGCGGAGCTGACGCCCTTGTGGCCTCCGCAGTCCTTGATCGTCATGATCGGTCGATGGTGATCACCCTGATCGACTCAGCAGGGTGTGATGGGTGCTGCACGATGCAGGGTGATGTAGCTCTGAGGCTGTGATATTCTTCTAGCTGTGAGACGAGACACAAGGGTAGAAGAGAAGGCTGAGGGTTATAGGGGGCGCGCGTATATATATATCAGGGATTGGCAGGAGATTGTCGATTGATTGTGGGGTTATGAGTTGGAGAAGATCAGCATTGGTCAGTGTGAAGGACTGACAAGTGTGAAGGACCAGCAGAGCAGAGCGCAGATTGCATGGTGGTGTGTGGTGTTAGTTGGCACAGAGTAATTTTCCTTTGAACCATGTGAACTGATACATATTGATCGACCGATGATGACAGTAATTAGTAGTCGAATTGCAAGCCTCACAGAAATAGTTGGTTAATCAATGGTGATGGTCTGGTGGAGGAATGGGGCTGGCGGTGGCCGGTGCGGTGAGTGGTAGGTTCCAAAGGCAGCAATGATTTGCAAGGCCAAGGTGGAGAAGTGCAGATTAGGGACAGAAAAGGAGCGCCTTTAGTTCCTCCGATACGATACAAAAAGTTAGAGAAAAGCAATGAAGGAAAAGTGGGCTTTGTTGCGCAAGTGTGTGATGCGATCATGCGAGGCCGCGCATTCGTTCGCACTATGGAATACGGGGGTTCGAGGGGAGCATTCTACTAGTATTACCGAAGAGTCGTTATCGATCAAGATTTCTTCTTAGTCGCGTGAATTGATGTCCTTGCCGTAGGTTATTTACGACCTCACCTGCAAGTCCGGTGCACATCTCCATCAAGATCTCACTACGGATGAATGATCTTTCACGACAATGGATCAAGCCTAGTGTGGATAATTTGAGGGCAACAGGAGAGCTTCCGGTGCAAAAGTTGAAAGTGAAAGAGAGCTTCCAGTCGCAAGTGAGAGACCGGTAGGGCGTCCACATCAAACGAGACGGGCCCAAAGGAAGATACCTGATAAAGTGGACGACCACAAGGAAGAAGAAGAAGCACAACTGATAAATGAATGGGTCCCCATGCATGTATCAGTCACCGGCCTCATTCCGTGTGCAGGCAAGCAGCCAGCCGCCCACAGTGGTCGGGTCTAGTTCATCCCTTCACAGAAGAACACAAAGCATACACACCTAGGACGGGCACGATCCTATCAAACGTTTGCTCTCAGAAATCACTTGGTTCCGGTGGAAGTTATTCAGTAGAGAGTGACGAGTACATTTTCAGCGTAAGAAAATGAGAGTGTATTTTGCAGGCGAGAGAGAGAAGTGAGAGCCATGTTTAATTTCGATCTAGCAATCCATCCATGACTCCATGTGCCCAAGCAATCATACATTCATGCTACAACTGAAGCACACGAGAGAAACGGACTAGATAGACGCGTAGATTACCGGCGTGGGACAGTGGGACACGGCGATTCTTTCACCTTTTGGAGCAATGACAACGGGGTCGGAAGCTTCTCATGCATATAATCCTCTGGACGGACGGGAAGTACACCACGTTTGTTCCAATTGTCGTCACAAGTGACCAAAACTAGGGCAATGCCAGCTACTTGGTCCGTTTAATTTGGGTACTAGCGGCGGCAGCAGTCGTGAATGGTTGTTGGCAGATGGAGTCCAAGTTTAGGACAACTCAGAGAGGGGAAAGCCATGTTGATCAAGGACGCCTCCTAATTGCGCCAATAATCAGACGCAGATGTGCCGAATCCACAAGCAAGCTAGACATTGCAGTCCATAATATACAGCGGCTCAGGAGAAAAAAAGAATAGTGGTGGTATTGGAGGCTCGCCTCTTCGTGTGTTCTCGAAATCACCTGAGAATTGCGAGGGGAATTGCACTACGTGTCATGGTTTCCACTTTCCGGACCTTCGGCAGCTGAAAATTACCTTGGTGCCAAGAAGGAGCAGCAAGACAAATTAGCCTGCCGTCCATGTCATTAGTGTCAAGCGGGGTCCTATCTAAGTCCCACTTGTAGTGCATTTTCTTTTTCTAGTGTAAATTTTGAAACTAAAATTTGAACTAAAAATGCAAAATACACCATAAGTGAAATCTCGGTGGGATCCCACCTTGACACCTTATCATATATACTTAGATTATACTGGTGAACTCGGCAAACAACGATCGTTTAGAGTGTTGCTTAAGGGAAAGAATGCACAACAACAAAAAGTATATGCTTTTCGAATGACAGTTCAGACAGCAAAAGACTCAGAAAGTATCACGGAAAAAAAACCAATCCTAAAGGCAGATAATTGACGGGCAAAGTAGGTGGGTGCGCGTATCTGATAATCAGGTCTTCACATCCCTAGGCCATCGCTATTCCCTCACGCCCACAACATCAGTATTCAGTTTCAGTCAGGTTTCGTCAGAATGCACCACCAAAGGAACCATATATGCTCAACTGAACAATGGTATGAACTAGTACTAATAATACGTAGGAGTATAAATTACTAGTAGTTCGCCACCCTGTTTATTTCACATGAGAGTAAATATTCTAACATATCTCCAAGAATAACAAGTTCTACCATGATAAGAAAACAGAGAAGTAAAATGTGCTAGCTCTAATCAATACAAAAGAAGTATGTCGTATGTATTCATTATAGTACTTCCCTGCATCCAAAATTACAGAAGAAATAAAACACAAAACAATTCAACTTATCACCCTAACATGGATGGATGGGCCACCCACAACAGCTCTGTGGCTAGTTCATTAGCTGTGAACTTACCATGAAATAACTAACAAGATATCACCCTTATTCTACCAATCCTCGTCTGATATCTAATATTTCAATAGAGCAAAACATCAGGCGTCAATCTCTAGACCCAGTACCGGTAGCTGATCAAGTGTTGGTTGGCTCAGATAGGTTGATGACCAGACCAACTCAACAACATAGAAAAGGAGTCTTTGATGAATCTAAGCCATCCGAGGCGTCATGAAACAGTCCAGAGGGCATGGAGCTTCCAACTTTGCATCTTAGCCCGGTGAGAGAGGGAAAGCATGGAAAAATAACAAACTAACACTATGCAGCATGCAGCATGCAGCATGCAAAGAATAATTGTGAACCAGAGACAGAACCCAAGGATTAAAAAAACCTGGCCAGAGTGGAGAAGTGCAAAATAATTATTTATTTTGCAGCAGAATAGAGTCCAAATTTAGGACAACTCAACTCAGAGAGACAGAGGGGAAGCCATGCTGATCAAGGACGTCTCCTAATTCCTAACGCAATTGATAAATGGGCTCCATGCAAAAAGCAGATGACACGATGCAAACGGCACCAATAATAAGATACAGACAGATATACCGTATGCACAAGCAAGCTAGACGTTTCACAACTATGGCTAATGGCGGTGCATAATAACAAACTATGGCTAATGACATACAAAATGTTTTAAATCAATGTAAGTCTAGTAGTTTCCATGCCCTTTTAGGTTTTAGCAACTGAAAGGACTTGGAGCCTGCTTTTTTTTCGATAAAGGGAATATATTAATATCAAAACGATACCAATTACACCCAGCATCTGCAACAACGCACCACCCTAATGGCACTACGGATGCACACAGCCAAAACGAAGAAAAGAAAACTAAGAAACAAAAATCCCGCTACAGTATCTCGGGCCTAACAACAGCAATACATCCACCGGCAAGACAACACACGAAATACATAATCTCCAAAAACAACGCCTCCAAGAAGGAAACGGTGCGCGAACACCATCGTCGCCCGATCAACGATCTTAGGTTTTCACCACTGAAGATAGTCCCCGCTCTCAAAACAATGCCTCCAACAAGGTCGTTGCCGGGCACAACCGGTTAAGGCCGGACCTTGGGTTTTCACCCTGAAAGGTAGGACTCCGAACTTCACCTGTGTTGTCGCCCCCACTTTCATACCGCTCGCTGTGAAGCCCGGAACACCAAGCAAGTCCCTCAACAACGCGGAGACTTGAACCTCCCTTAGCTAGTCCCCCCTCCGGCCTTCATGAACTTCTCTTCTTCCGACTTTCATCATGGATCCATAGTCACTTGATGTCAACACAGAAAAAAGAGCTTCGCGCCGCTCCCTCCAGAACCAATCGGTCTGAATAAAAGCATGGGTGCGCACGACCGAATACCACCGATCCAGCAAACTCCAGGCAAAAAGCACTGTTACATTCGCCTGCTTGGTTAGCCTAAAGGAGCAGTGAGACAAACCTGCCGCACATGTCATACTCACATCACAGAATTCAGCAAGCAATGATCATTTACATAATTGGTTAATAAACAAAAAAAATGACAGAGCCTACCTTGGCAAACAACGGACGTTTCGAGGGTTACTTAACCAAATAATGCAGAACCTACCGACTTTCACAATACCAAAAAGTATGCATTTTGAACAACAGTCTGGACGGCCAAAGTTCTGCAGACAAACGAATCCTAGCAGCAAGAAGTTAACAGCCAAAGTTGGAGGAGGGCATGCCAAGTAAGTACCTAGGCATATTTATTTGCTAACCATGACTTCACAGCCCTTGGTCTAGCTCAACAGTTATTCCCTCATGCATACATGTACATATGGTTTTATAGGCTAATCTGAACTTCTAATAGCATCACTTAAGCATGATGTATAGTTGTAGCCAGGACGAATCAGTCTGATCATGCCAGCTTGGCATCCAATTTGTTTTACAGGGGAGTAAATATTCACACATATCTCAAAGAATAAGAGGTACTACCACAACAACAAAACAGGGCAGCAAAATATGATAAAAGTGCAGATTCTATGGGTATGTTGTATGTATTCAGAGTACTTCCCTGCATCCAGAGTTAAACAAAGAAGCAAAACATGAAACAAATCAACTTATTGCCCCTCTGCTAAGTGTTGCTATCCTAGACCAAGTGTTCCTATCATGGATATGGATAGGGTGATGTGACATGACCAACGGCAACTCTGTGACCTAGTCCATTATCAGTGATATTACCATGAAATGACTAACAAGATATCACCCCTTTTTTCTACCAATCCATATCTGTATCTACTTTCCGAGTAGAACAACTTCATGCGTGACTAGACCTACTGCTGATAGCTCTCGCTGTCAATATCTAGAGATCCAGAATTGACAGCAAACTATGTGTGACACTTGCTGCGCGCGTGCTGGAGAATAATAGGAAGCCTTATCGAACATCGGACCAATCTTCGGTTGGGTCAGATTGAGAGGTTGATGACCTGACCAGCTCCACAACATAGCAAATGAGTCTTTGATGAACCTAAGCCATCTGAGACATCAAGAGACAGTCCACGGGAATGAAGCTTCCTACTTTGAATCTTAGGCCAAATAACATACTATGCAGCATGCCATGAATAAATTGTGTACTGGCGAATAATAAAGATCATCTGGAGGGTGAAGTGGAGAAATGCAAAAAAAACTTTTTTGTTTTCTCTGCAAAATACTGAACCAAGTACAAATAACAAAAAGGAAGAACATCAGAAAGTACTGCAGCCACAACATTTGCGGGGATTTGTTTTTAAGTTTACATATAAATTCTCATCCATAATGACCACTATGAATGCAATAAAGAAGAATACAGGGAATACTTTTTATTATACATTGAGCTCCAATATCATTACAAATAGTTAATGGAAAGGTGCAAGATAATTTATCCAGGACCAAATAAAAAAGCTATCGCTTTATAAGTGGGGACCATACATTTCAATATATTGAAGAAAACCAAACAGAATGATCCTAACTGAAAAGGACACAAATGGACGGACTAGGATAATGAGAGAAGGTAGGGTGCTGGTGTATACTAATTAATATTTTGTGCTACAGAAAAACTATTACACTTTAAAGTCCTTCAAAGCAAAATGGAAGCACACAAAGGAAATTAGAAATATAAATGCAAGGGAAAATTTTAGAACCTGGTGGTTTATGTTAGTGATGTAATCAGACCCTGGGACTTCCAGTATATGAGCCATCAACCTCAAGTCTAAAGCAATATGACTTGTTGTCAATTCTTTGTATACCGATGTGGTTATGGATCTACCTGATCCTATTCTTTTTATAGTTAATAGATCAAGGAAGACTGTAACCATATCAACCATGTAAACCCTAGAGCGATTTGCTCCTATATAACACGCAGACGGCCAAAGTCTACGCTTCATCAAAGTTTCATAAAATTAAACAGTATCATATCCTCCTACATAACACACTACATGTGACCTATGCAAAAAAAAAAAAAAATCTAGAAGCACAGATATGCTACCAACATAGGTCTAACATTATTGAGTGGAACATCAGTGAAAAATATATCCATACTCCTCTGCTATAGTACATTAAGTAATTAAGAGTGATATGGCAACGATGTACACCATTAATGGTCCTTATTATTTCAGCAACAAAAACACAGTTAGCCATAACTACCATTTGCGCTCGATATGAACAGGATACAAGAAAACCACTTAAACTGCATAGTAGATAAGAAACTAACTTAATAAACGGAAGCCCAATTTTCTATCCACGTTATCAGGATAAACTGAGACAGAACAACCACAACTGATCACAATTTACTTGCACCCTTCATGCTTAAACTGTTTACCAGAAGCACAAACAACCTGCTATTAGTAGCTTGGACGAAGCCAACAGCAGCAGCTAAAAGATGATGGATTAGTCCATGTTTGCAGCACATCAGTATTATTGAGCGGCACATCAGATCAGGGAGTCCTCGCTAGCGACAACAATCTGCCACGATCTGAAAAAAACACCAAGCACAAAACTCATAACCAACTGTCCATCTCAGAATTTATAATTTGATATGCAGGTGTACTTATAACTAGTTCAAGGTTACAAGACTGCACTTGACATGTGAGCTTCAGCTATGCCAGAAATTAACTTAGTGCATCTTAAAAAAAAAAAAAGCAAGGTAAACTGATGATCAATATCAACAAGGTTGACTAAATATTTAGCAATCAATATTTTCACCTAGCAGGCACTTCATGCTTCATCAACTATTTGACCAATCAACAACAGTAACAAAAAGGAGACATTTTATTACAGGGGTAATGATGCAATTGGCCCTGCTTCCCAGGGAAACGACATACATTACACGTCATTTTTGTTCCAAGTAGTTGAGTTGAGCATTAGGCAAACAGTAACTGAATTATGTCTGACGTATTAATCTGAAATACAACCTTTTGACATTGTGATCAGGATAAATTCGACAGATAGCAATAATTGATCATCAGGAATTGCACAGTTTTATGTGAACTGATGAACAGAGTATAAGTGACTTTATACTTAATAGTAGCAACTCTGAAAGAAACCAGCAGGAGACTTTGATCATTTAGCCCTTGCTAGCAATAACAATGTGCCATGTTCTAAAATATATCATGCAAAAAAACTCATAACCAACTGCAAGTCAGCATTCGGTGAGCTGTGTGCTAGTACTAATTCCGATGGTTACAAGACTGGGTTTAAGGTGTGGCCTTCAGCTATGCCACAAAATCACAGATCTTTTTTATAAGAAATCCTGAAGCAAGGTAACAGGATCAACATGTTTGTGTGCACATTTAGCAATTCGACCAATGCATGGCCATGTTCCTTAACATGTCTCACAACATAAACTACGTTATGTTTTCCAGTACCACATATTCTCTATAAGCTACATGTGTGAAGCGTGAACATAAGTAACACATATTACTTGCATTACGACTAATTATTCACAAACCACAACCCTAGAAGTTGTAATGAAAATTCAAGACAAGATGCAAGTCATACCTGGAGTGTAAAAACTCATGTAGGGCAGGACGCTGAAGTATTTTCCAGGCTCATCAACCTTCTTAACCTGCCCAGAATTGAGCTTGACGGTGAATAAGCCAACACCCGAGCTAACGAAGATGACACCCACACCCTCTGCAAAGCCGACCACGTATGGCTTGTCTTTGGGATTGGCAACAGGTATTGTTTTCTCGAGCTCGAGGACCCTGTATTGCACCCATTCGGCAGCTTCTTCATTCCTTGACCAAGTACAAAGGCTGGAACCCAGAATGCAGGCAAAGCCCAGTGAAGTGTCCTTCTCCATCGCCAAGAGGGCAATGGAGCCCACGTCCCGTGCCGGCCGCGGGGGCTCAATCATCGATAAGCGATCCTTGCCCAAGCATTGGCGGATCTAGGATTTTGAATCAGAGTGGTCCATCTTCAAAAAAAAAAAAAAATTTAACACAAACTGACCAATGTGAACATAATATCATATAATGTGACAATAACACTATGGTCTTACGCATATCATATAATGTGACAATAACCATTTCAAAACGCACAGGTGCATCAAGTAAATATTCAGTAGAGGAGATCTTATGTTCCATGATGCTTTTTCTTCAACTTGGGTTTTAAGGTTCTCTTTATGATGATCCTGCAATAGATATGATTGAACTTTTAAAAGTGTGCCAAATGTCACACTAAACAGTTCAAAGTTGCAAAAGGTTGCTACAAAAAGATAGCAGGAAGAAGAAATAATATCTACAAGATATAATCAGCAGAATATACTTGGCACCTCAGTTCCTCACATCAACTTTGGCACATACACCTAACTTATTTCAGCAAAATTACGATGTAGCAATATCAGTTTTAACCAAGATGATTCTGTGAGAAATAGTAGCAGAAAGTAGACATTGCATGGTCATCCTGGAGGTAGACATGGCAGTCCATCCGGAGGCGTGTGTAGGACATGCATGGAGGCACGGCGCGGCCTCTCCTCTCGTCCAGGCGAGTTGTCGTCCTTGCGCTGGAAGACGTACTGAAGGGGCCAGTGTCTGGCGTCGCGCTCGATCAGGTCCTTCGCCGACGGTGCTCGCCTCACCTCCGCGCGCCGTCCATCCCAGCCGACATAGTGCCCCCTCTCTTCTCGACCTGGTCTGGTCGCCGTCGCGCAAAGTGACGCCGTACGCGCGCTCACGTCTCGCCTCGGCAGCCCAAGCGAGCGACCCAGAACGTCCTGGCGCGAGTTGCCGGCGTTGCGGTGGAAGAACGGGTGCTCGCCTCGCCTCCACCGCTCATCCTAGCCGAGGCGAAGCGCGCTCCCTCTCATGCCCTCGGCCTCGCCGGCGCCAGAGTGGCATGCCTCGCCTCGGTTGCTGAAGCGACCCGGAGTGGCATGGAGACCCGCCGAGGTCTGGAGACCCGGAGTGGCATGGAGACACGGAGTGGTCTGGTCTGGTCTGGTCGCCGGGGCCAAAGTGGTCACCCGCTGAGAAGTGCTCGCCTCACCTCCGCCACGGCCCATGCATCCCAGCTAGCCGACATAGTGGCGCCCTCTCCTCTTCGTCACTGTCGCGCAAAGTGACGCCGTGCGCGCGCTCACGTCTCGCCTCGGCAGCCCAAGCGAGCGCCCCGTCCATCCCAGCCGACATAGTGCGCCCTCTCCTCTTCATCGCCGTCGCCAAAGTCCAAAGTCACAAGTCACGCGATAGCCGACGCGCGGCTAGGGTGGCCATGGCCTTGTACTTATAGGCAGTGGCGGCCGGGGCAGCAGGGCAGAGCGAGTTTTCGGGGGTGGTGGTGGCGCGCAGGAAGAAGGAGATGGATAGCCGAGGCGTCGCGCGGTTGAGAGAGAGAGATAGTCCGCGTGCGCCAATGAAATGAATTGAGAGAGATAACCGAGGCGTTCCTTGCGCGCGTGTGCCGCCTATAAGTACAAGTTTTTGGCTGTTTTACTGGAGATGGAAAGGAGCTGTAGGATTTTGCCGCAGCGGATGGACACGCCGCGAACGTGGTCCAGTTGCACGCTCGCGCGGCGCGGGCCAACCTGGGTCGCACTGACACGCCTGCATCACGAGTCGATTCACCGCTTGCATCGGTCGGTTCCGTTTTCAGCGGATTCACCGCTTGCTACCTGTTGGCCCGACGGAGCGGAGCGATCCATCTACGACCAGGCGCATGTGCGGGCCTGTGTCGGGCTCGATTTCCGCTTCCGAGTTCCGACTCGAACCGGGAAACTCAAGGGAGGAGTACGTGGGTATATACTACGTAGGCAGGCCGTGGCGCTACTCTACGGCAGATCGACGAGAACACGAGCGCGCACGGAACGATTGATGACGACGACGACGATGATGAGCGTGGAGGGTGGCTTCAGGGCCATGGCGGAGGCAGGCGTGGACGGAGCGCTCCGCAGGAACCTGCCCACCTTCCGTTCAGAGACGGCCCGGCTGCTAGGCAAGATGCAGCGTGAGATGGACTCTGCCCCCGTGCATCGGGACCTCCGGTGCATCTTCTCCGAGCTTCGACGGGCAGAAGCCCTCGAGGACAACAGCGCCGACCTCATCAACTCCATGGCCGCCGTCAGGGACTACTGCCGCCACGGGGCCGCCCACTTCGCCGCCAAGGAGCCGGCGCTCGCCGAGGCCCTGCGCGGCAAGGCGGCGTGGTCGGACGCCACGCGCGCCGAGTTCGTCGAGATCGCCGCCGGCGCGCGCGTCCTGCGGGGCGTGTGCCTCAAGATGCTGGCGGAGGCCGAGGAGGGCCATATCGTCTGCATGGCCGCGGCCGAGTACCTCGCGTACGTGGCCGAGGACACGCCCTACGAAGAATGGGGCCCCAGCTCCATCCCCGCCTTCATGTACCAGGCGGTTGTCGACCAGCTGGCCGCAGCGGCGGACCCCGACGTCACGCGCTTCGTGGAGGTGTTCGCTCAGGAGAGGGCTGAGAGCCTCAGGCGAGGTGCGGCGGAGTTCGGGGGAGACGACGCCGTGAAGCTCAGGGAGCACGCCGCTACGGTAGAGGCGCTCTGTGCCGACGCCGACACGTTCCTGCACAAGATCGTGTCTTCACCTTATTTTCAAAGGGCTAGGTTGTTTTCGATCCTCCGGGAAGCAGCAGCAGGCGGTGCCCAGACGCCGCCGGTGGACGATAACACGGTGTTTCTCTTGTTAATATAAAATAGAAATTATAATTAAATCCCTACGTGGTAAGTTGGCCAAACAAAAGAATTGTAGCATTAAACGGGTTATATATGTTGTCATATTCCTGTTTAGATCCTTAGTTTATTTTGATCCAAGGTTGTAGTATTCAACATGCTATGTAATTCCTCCGTCAAGGATTATGAGGTTAGAGAGTTTTTTCAATTTGTTAGATATTATAAGTCTTCTTTTATTTATGGTTCTCTTTTCCTTAATGTCCTATTTTCTCTCCCTTCTCTCATATATGTAAAAAACATTGTTGCATGCAATAATTAATAAGGGGAGTTGCAATTTTTTCTGGTCCTATCGAAGTAGCCCTCTTGAAAGCTTCTAATCACCCATGTTTGTTTCGATTGTCGATCCCAGTGACCAAAACAAGAGCAATGCATCGATCCCAGTGACCAAAACAAGAGCAATGCCAGCAATTTGGTCCGTCTAAAGTGGCTAGGGGCACTACTCATGAATGGTTGTCGGCAGATGTAGTTCAAATTCAGACACAACCTCCGTTTCATATTCATATTACTCCGTCTATAAGTTTTCGCAAAAAAAAGTTCAAGCTTTGTAATGTTTTACCAACTATTTCTAAATGATAATAAATTTTACGTCAAAAAAGATAATAAATTTTACATATAATTGGTTAAATTTGGCAAAGTTGAACTTAAAGAAAACCTTATATGTGGAGTAATAATATGAAAAAGAGGGAGTATACGATCAGAGAGAGCTAGAGAGAGACAGAAAGGGAGGGAAGCCATTTTAATCAAGGACGTACTGAATCCACAAGCAAGCTGGATACATTTTACTGCTACATCTAATGACAGTACAATTCATGGAGAACTCGGGGAAAAACCGAGTTGTTGGCGTTGGAGATAAACCTCATGTGACCTGGAGCGTGCTGGGTTAGTCTACACAATGAGTCAGACAAACCTGCCGTCCACGTTGTACTAAACAACGATCGTTTGGAGAACACCAAAAATGTCAGGAACGCAGAACCTGCTTTGGCAATAACCAAAACTGATTCTTTTTAAATGACCGTCGGATGGCAAAAGACTCGAAAAGTTACACCAACAAAGGAACCCTAGCGGCAGAAAATTGATAGGCAAAGCAGGAGGGCACGCCAAGTAGCTTGGCATTAGCTTAACTGGTTGTTTTGTGAGCGAGCACGTAATTACTGCCTCATGGCTATAACATCATTCAACAGTCAAGTTTCGTCCTATGCACCACCAAACGAATATATAGACTGAAGACAATGCTACGAAGTTAAAATGTTACAGAGTATGCAGCATGGTATAAAGTTGTAGACAGGACGAATCAGTCTGATTATCCGTCGCCCAGTTTAGTAAATATTCTCATATATCTCAAAGAATAAGGACTAATTCTACCACAACAAGAAAACAAAAAAAATGCAAGCTAAAAGAGCATGATATATCAGGCTCCACAGGTATGTCATATTCATACTACTTCCCTATATCCAAAATTAAAGAACAAACAAAGCATGAAATGAATCAAATTACTGCATCAGCTAAGTGTTACTATCTTGGACATGACTGACGACGACAGATCCATAACCTAGTCCATTATATGTGATATTACCAGGAAATGACTAACAAGATATCACCTTTTCTTCTATCAATCCCTGTCTAATATCTACTTCTTGAGTAGAACAAAACGTCATGCATCACTAGACCCACACTAATGGTAGCTCTTGCTATCAATATCAAGAGATTCAGAATTGATTACAAATTGTATTTGACGCCTCCTTGTGTGGGTGCTAGAGGATAGGAAGCCTCATCGAACACTAATCAAACTTGGTTGGCTCAGAAAGATGATGACCTGACTAGGTCAACAAGATAGAAATCCTAATCCATGCAAGGTCTCATCGAACAACTAAAATACTGAAAATCATGGAGAAGTGCAAAGAACGGTCTCTTTTTTGGCTGCAGTGTACCAATAGCAGGTATAAAGAACAAAAAGGAAGAATGTCAGAAAGTGCAGCAGCCATAAAAGTGTCGTTGTGATTTTTTTATAGTTTACATAT
This sequence comes from Lolium rigidum, assembly GCF_022539505.1. Lineage (NCBI taxonomy): Eukaryota > Viridiplantae > Streptophyta > Magnoliopsida > Poales > Poaceae > Lolium > Lolium rigidum. Next base: position 24,833,734 of record NC_061514.1, on the reverse strand, counting down.
GGATTCTCATCCATAGTGCCATCATAAAGGCAATAAAGTAGAATTCAGGGAATCTAGTTCATCAAAAGGTGCAAGCTCATTTATCCAAGACCAAATAAAATAGCTATCGGTTCATTAGTGGGGTCCATACATTTTCAACGTGTTAAGGAAAACCAAACAGAATGATCCTACCTAAAAGGAAGATATGACCGGACTATGATAATGAGAGAAGGTAGGTTGCTGGTATGTATACTAAAATAATGATGTCAATTATGATTCAGCTACTATATATTTGTAATAAAGAAAATACTATATTACATTAACATGGCAAACATTTGATTCAAAGCAAAATGGGAGCACAAACAAACATACTCATGCAGTCACGCTCCTGTCATACTGCATTATTTAATGAGGAGGAATATGGTAACTATTTACAACATATATGGTCCCTATGAACTGAAATGAGCGGAGAATAATATAGGAAAACCAAATATCTGCTATACTTGCCTTGAAAGAGTTGTAGTTGTTGAAAACTATGAGTACTTGTGGCTCATTTGCAAATATGTTCAGTATTCTACAGCCACAACCGAGATTACTGTTACAAGCTACCAATTAATTAGGGTCATGTATGGACAATGTTTTAGAAATGCAGTTCATGTTTACGAATTTCCTTCCACACTTGATTTGGAATTCTTATTATTCTGTTGCTTTCTTTTGTTTTGATTGGAGTTATACCAAACCTTAGAATATTATATTGCAAACTATACTGCCTCACAGGACCAGGTACGCTTGTCACATCAAATTATGGGTATATTATGTAGTCAACAACTTTATATTTATATTTTTTTTCAAAATGAAAATCTGAAGTTGGTTTGAACCTCCAGATTTAGAGAAAGAACGAAAGATTTAATCACTCGAACATTAACATGACTGAATGTAGTCAGCACCCAAAAGCAAGGGCTAAGGAGAATGTCAGATTTATTGAAGCCGTACACTTGCTAAAAAAGGTAAAGCTTGGCTGAAATTTGTCCATTTGTGCAAAACTTGGAGCGAAGAGGAATAAATATTCCAGTCAGAAGACATATAATAATGTGATCATCAACATCAGTGACTCAGCGTCATCAACTTAATCTAAATGTAGCGCAGATGCAACTACAGGAATAGCTTCTAACTTACTGTTAAATTAGAATGCATGGTGGAATCAGTGTCTCTGTTCACTTGTGTAGTGACTTCTTTGCAAACAGATTACCAAGTTCTTGCTCAAGTGCTTCTGGAGTGTACTTCATATATTTTGAAGCGTTATGGCTGTTCTCAACAAGAGGCCTGTGTGATGAATAAAAGAGTAAATCGCAATGATAATATGGATTAGAATTTATAAGCGAGAGAAACTTGTTACGCTATGCATTTAGTAATCAAACTTAGTAGTACTCGCTTTGTGTTTTGCAACAGAACTGGACAATAACAGTGTTAGAAAGATGTGAAGCGGATGTAGGTTTTTATGATCAAGCAATTCCTTCTTTCCCATCAAACTTCTGAAAACTAGATCCAAAACCACAATACAGCATGATCCTTTAATACCACTGAACCTAAGATTATCCATAATCCTAGCTAGCACACCAACTGGTATGGAGTTTTTTTCTGTACAAATCAAGTAATGTCGCCACTGGTGTTGATCCCTGACATGATCATCCACCACAACAGTAAGTCCAGAATGGCTATGATATTTACTGATATACTAAACAATGGCGAAGTACTCATGTCATTACCACTTAATACCAATGCATCTTTACATTATGTGACACTGGTCCAAAACCTTGCAGAAAGGGAGGGGAAAAGGAACATTGGCAAGTGGCTATTTCAAAATTTTGCACCTAATAATCTAGTAAACTCATTCATGATTAGCAAGGAGAAATATAATGACACCTAGTGGAAAACAAAGTAGAATGTAATAAAGCAAGATGAGGGAAATACCCAAAGCGCTTCACGAAAGATCTATAAGCCGGTGACAGAATTTCGGCAACCGTGAGGATAAGATTATCGTGTAATTCCTTATCAGGAACAGCCCAGTTTATCTGCGTTTGACAGACCTCTTCAAATTGCTTGTTGAAAGACCTGAATCTGATAATATTGGGAAGAAACACCATAAGAAATAGCCAAGGCAAAACACTATGAAAGAGTATAATATAGAGCGCATTGAGAACTACGGTCTAACCTTGCCTTGATAGCAGATGTGGAAGTTGTACCACTATAGGATCCAATACTTCCTAGAGTACCGTCTATAGCAGAACCTACTGATGAAGTTAGACCTTGAGATGAGAGACACTCCAATACCTGCATGCAGTTCATGAAATAAAAAAGAAATACGGTGAAAAGGTAAACAAACATGTTCATCGACGGAACTGCAAAAGGAAGGTTGAGCTTTTGATTATCAGACCTTCGCCCATGCCACTCTCTTGTACTGAGTAGCATGTTGCTGCACGATCCTTCGGCGTCTTTGAACCCAATCATCATCAAATAAATCCTTGACTTTTGAACTGAGAACAAGAAAATGATTATTCCATCCAATTAAATGAGATCTCAATTTCTTACTCTCTTTCATTGTGTGTTTTTTATATACCTGCAGATAGACCTGACAATATAGCTGATATTATTCATTAAGAACAGATTTCCCAGAGCAAGATCTTTGTATTGCTTTGCTTTTACATCTAAATTGGTCTCTAGAGCATGCACAACACCAGTGAATTCAGAGACAAGCCCAGAATTTGTTCCGTCTCCATTGCTGGATTCTTGAAAGATCAGCTTCAGAGATGCCTGATAGCTGCATAAATTTATATATATGTTTTAGAAAGAAAGATCTTTGCTAATTGTAATGGATGTTATATTTAAGAAATATATTCATTTCACTCACTCAAAAAGAAACTTGATATAGTTTCCAACATAGCTGGTAACAGGATGCACATCCCCGTCAGTAGTCGTACTCTTAGGCCCCTCCTTCGCAATGTTGTCTTTGAAGTCACCAAGAGTCTTTTTTGTTGCTTCTGCTAAACATTTGACCAAACTAATTGCAGATTTCCGGTTTTCAGAGCATTCATCACCCGCAAAGACTGCCTCAACCTAACAATAGCCAACAAAAAAAAAATACACCCTAAAATTCAAATACCATGCAAATGCTGCCCACCACATGCTCGTGGATATATTATGAGGAGCATATGCATTATTAACAAACCCAAAAAAATTGAATTTCATTGTTCTTTAATCAAGTACAGTGACAAAAAAGATAGCTGCAGCTAGAAACTAGCAAGGATGGCATTTCCCATACAGTTTTTCCAGTTTATTTATTAAAATTGTAGTGGGATTCTCTCCCACCGTTTACCCTCAAAAACTCCAGTTTATCGAAAAAGAAGATAAACTGATCACATTTGAAGAATCTCAGTCACTACATAGTAGAACTGTAAAATTTCACGCGATATCAAAACTTTGCAGGAGATACTATACTTTTTCAGGGCCTAATCATCAACATTAATTGCAATCATCACGGGTGAAACTTCAGTTACAAGTTTAATTATCGCACATAGTATATACAAATTTAACTGAAGAAATAAGGGCATGCATATCTAAACCAATGTCGCTGTATTTGCTCCTTTAGACGGTGCCTACAGTCTCGTGATTAAAATTTATGTTATTTGTCAATCTAAACCTACATGACTATGTGTCTGAATTATCACAGGTCGTTATTGTATATCAGAGCCTACATTTTCTTTTGTAAAGGTGTAACTGCAATTTGTCAGACAAAAAAAGGGTACGTGGTCAAGAGGGACATTCTCAATTATTGCCAAAAATCTACATATAGCATATGCAATGCATGTAATAAGCACTCTGTTGGGGAACAGCATTAGTCTAGGTATGGTAAGTATGAATAGTAGCATTCACAGCATTTCGTCCGATAGATAAAAAGACTACCAGTGGCTGCACATCTGCAGTAGAAAATTCACCTCGGACTGAATTTCCAATGTCGCCTCAAACATATCCAGCAGCGAAAATACTTTCTCTGGTGATGATTTGGATTTAGCAATAGCTTCTCCAAAGCTGAGTAGAGTCAAGAGACTTTTGGACGTTACTGCAGCAAAGCAGTGGTCTTTCGATCCATGATTTCCTTTGAAGACTTGATCACACAGTATGCGTTCACTAGCAAAAAGCAATTTTACCTGCGCAAAAAATAGCCAACTATTATTGATAAACGTCATTTCCAGTTAAATCTTATGTGGTCAAAGTTCAAGAACATCACCGCAATTTGCAAACACTGGATCCACTGAGCAATTTTAGCATTCAGGCTCTCAATCTGCACATTATGAACTTCTTCTGCCTTAACATATTCAACTCCCAACTGCTTAAGGGTAAGTTCCAATGTTGAACTACGGATATCTCTGGAAGATTGAAGAAAACGTTATGAGTACACAAATCTTGAAATAGTAACAGTATACCGCAAGTATGTCAGACAGTTTGGAATGTCTAGAAGCTCGCACCTGTATATTCTCAGGAACTGTTTATGGTGACCAAGTTCAACTGATTTCTGAACCAACTTCGAGAGCAAAGGCATGTAACGGGGCTCAACAAGTGTAGGAAGAGAGCACGCTGCCCCCGCGTTCAGCCGACCTTCAGCAGAATCTTTGGATGATGAATGACTTGGAAGGCAGTTGAGCAGAAGCTCAAGCTCTACAGGTTTGCTATAACCAAACGTCGAAAAACCGTAGAAATAGTTTCCCATCAGATCATCTATAAACACGCGACAAGTATGCGTTTGAGTCTAAGCAAACGGAGAACCGAACCTGCATTTGGATAGCAGCCTACTGAACTCGGTCTCCAGCTCAGCAGCCGCTTTAGGGAGCAGCTCGTCGACACGTCTGAGCACGTCGTCGCCGGCTTTGCAGCTTATCTTTGAAGTGAAGAAGTCCTCGGCGCCTCTCAGCTTGTCGACCGCGTCGAGGTAGACGCTGATACCCTTGCTCGGACCGTCCAATATAACGGACTCTGCCTGCGCAGTATGAAGTTCAGTTAAACATTAGCATGATCTAACAACATGGCAACGGCTGTTCATAAAACGAACAGCTCTAGTCAGTTGCCGCATGAGACAATATATCGTTACAGCCCATATGAAACTAGCAACATCTGTTGAAATGATACACCAAAATGTGCCTACAGATATGACCTAGCTGATTCTAAGAGCAGATCCTAGCACAAGTTCAAAACAAGGAGGCGTCGATGTCCTCCCGGAGCTGTCAAATTATGTTCTTCTTCAGGAATGGCCAGTGAAGTACCTCGAAATTCAGGCCATAACATTGGCAATTTTGCATAGCCCTGACCACATTACAGCAGTTCCAACTCTAACATCCGAGCTTCACGACGCCACAGTACAGTTATATGAATCCCTCCTACGCTGAATCAGAAACCGCGACCGCAATTGCTGAGCACTGCGCCGGCGGCTCGGAGAATCCACATACCTAGAGACGCAGCAGCAAACGCCGGGGCGCGCTCCGCTCCGGCCGACCAATTCAGGGCGGCAGGGTAGGGTCTGTGGCGGAGTGGTGCTCCCGCCGGCTCACCTGGCAAGGGATCGCCCCCGCCCCGCGCCATTGGGTGGAACGCCGCCGGCCACCACGCCGGAGGCCTCGCGAATTTTTCTCAGGAGGGGAAAGGGCTCACGCGGACGTCGGCCCACGTCAAATATGGCCTTTGCGGCGACAGCATTGTCCATTGGGCCAGTACAAGCACCTGGGCCTCGCGCCTACTGCTGGGCCGGAGAAAACTCGGCGTCGAACCGATCAACGCGGACTAGCCGACTAGGACTTCGCATTGCTCTGGTCTAGAAGCGGACACGCAGGCGAACCGCGCGCCGCCATTGGTGCCGACGGCGGCGCAAGGGACGACGGCGGCGAGCAAAACCAATCAAGGCAGAGTAATAACCGAACGTACCTCACGGACGAGGTCGAACTGGCGCACGACGTCCTGGACGGCCTGGAGGCTCTTGGCGACGTTGTCGTGCACCTTGGACGCGCTCGACGTCCTCGCCTGCAACTCACGCGCGCAGCCAAACTGAAGTGAGCAAGTTGTATGAGCGAGGAGAGTGATCGGCCTCGGGCACGTACCTGGGCGGGGCGCACGGCGTCGTCGACGGCGGCCATGCGGCCCCCGACGGAGGCGACGGCCGCCGCCGACTCCTCGCGCACGGCCTCACTCCTCCGCATCGCCTCCCGCAGCTGGCTCGCCTTCGCGCGCAGCAGCGCCGCCTCCGCCGCCGACACCATCTTCTCCTCTCTCTCTCCCTCTCCCTCGAAGCTGCACTCGCTCGTGCGATCGGCGAAGCAAAACAAACTCGAGGAATAAACTAAAAAACAGAGGAGCTTTTTGTGTATATATTATCTCAACGCGTTGCCTTCCCTTGGATTTCTTCTTATCTGTGTTGCTAGGTTCTAAACAAACAGATATAATAACGTGAGAGATTTATTTTCAGTGGGTCGTTTTCCTATGTAAATCACGCGTAGAGAATCCTTTGCTTGCATCCCCTAGTACCTATAAGCCAATTATTTAACTCTACAAATAATCTTCCTACTGTAAATATTTAAAAAAAAGATTTGCACATCTGGCAGTACTCTCATAGCCAATCTAATTCAATGTTTACCAACTGGTTTTGTTTGGCTAACTTTAAGAATGGCATTACTCATTTCTATTTCTCGTACCTTGATGGCGGCGAGCCGTTTTGAGCGGCGGCTCTAAATATTTGCTCGCAAGGGTTCGCTTGTAATTTTTATATTTTTCGGGTGTTGCTTTTTAAGAATAGTTGTCCCAAGTTTAGATGTTTTTGGTGTAATTTATTTTCTTATTTAATATATTTAGGAACAACGTCAAAGAAAAAGCAACGACTCAAAAAAAATCATTTGTTGACTTGATATCAGTCACAAAAAAATTCGAATAAACCCATAGAAAATTATCAAGTTATTTGATGGAAATTTTGACAAGAGCTGAAAAATCTCAGTTTCAGTAATTTCAGCAATAAGCTATTTCATGATTCACAATGTACAAACATGGATATTTAACTCTACGAATAATCTTCCTATTGTAAATATTAAAAAAGAAAGATTTGTACATCTAGTAGTACTCTCATAGCCAATCCAATTCAATGTTTACCAATTAGTTTTGTTCGGCTAACTTTAAGAATGACATTACTCCTTTCTATTTCTCATACCATGACGGCAGGGCGTTTTGAGTGGCGGCTCTAAATATTCGCTCGCAAGGGTTCGCTTGTAATTTTTTTGTTTTGCACAGGTTGCTTTTTAAGAATAATTGTCCCAAGTTTAGATGTTTCTGGTGCAATTTATTTTCTTATTTAATATATTTAGGAACAACGTCAAAGAAAAAGCAACGCTCGAATTTTTTCAATTGTTGACTTGAGACAAGTCAGAAGAAAATTTCCAATAAACCCGTAGGAAATTGTCAAGTAATTTGATGGAAATTTTGACAAGAGCTGGAAAAATCTCGGTTTAAGTAATTTCAACAAAATAAGCTATTTCATTTTTCAAAATGTACATGATATTTTGCACATAAATCTTATTTGGAAGTGGTAGTGGGGAAGTTTTGAGAAGCGGCGGATTTTATTCGATCTAAATACTTGCTTCCAGGGTTCACTTATAATTTTTATTTTTTGCAGGGGGTTTATCTTTTTTGAAGAAAAATTGACCCATATCTAGATGTTCCTAGTGTAATTCATTTTCGTATTTAATATATTTGGAACTCTTAAAGAAAAACAATAACTCACATTTTTGCGACTGTTGACTTGACACTAGTCCAAAAAAAATCGAATATACCCAAAGGGAATTGTCAATGTAATTTGATATTTAGACGCGAGCTGAAAAATGCCGGTTTCTAATACATTTGAACAATAACCTTTTTCATGTTTGACAATGAAAAACATGGATACTTTGCACAAATGCTTATTCTGGCAACATTCACTAGCAGCATTCCATTCCAGAATACAATCATGAGTACTAGCTTGTAATTTCTATGTTTTATTGGATTTTTGGGTTTTGGGGACAACCTGGATGATTCTCGTAAAAAATTAATATATTTGAGAAGACAAAAAGTAACGACTCAGATTTTTTACATATGTTGACTTTAATTGAGTAACAAGTGAGTATTTGAACACACTTGTGGGAAATTATCACAAATATTTGATGGAAATTTTAGCACGTGCAAAAATACCGGTTTCTTATACATTTGAACACACACATTCTTTTTGCGATTGAAGGTGCACAATAAATATATATTGCATACAATAATTCCAATAAATGTGTATTTGTGCAGCATTTACTAGCATTACTCTTTTCCAGATTCTTTTAAAACGCGTATTATTTTGCACGCACAAAAGTACCATAGGAGGGCAATATAGTACTTTTCTAGCCAATTATTAAATAAGATTGACACACATGGGATTACTTTTAGAGTCAATCCAATATAATGTTTACCATTATTCCTTCCTATATTTCCATCGGCTTGACAGCAAGTGCATTTAGAGCGGCGAACGATTCTGCTCCAAAGATTTTATTCCCTGGGAGTTGCTTATAATTCCACTATTTATTAGGGGCTCGTCTAGGTTTTTGGGAAAACTTTTCCACGTCAAGATAATTCCGATGTACCTTTTTCCTACTTTAATATATTAGGGTAAGAATATCAGTGAAAAGTAACAACTCATATTTTTCCATCTGTAATTATAATGAAATTTTGATGAAAATTCAAGCACGACAGAAAAAACTGGGTTCTTGTACATTTGATCACCTACATTGTTTTAATCTTATACATTGCACGACAAATTTTTATCTAAGCAAAATATTCAAAGAAATAGGTATTTTGGCATCATTTACTAGCATTACTCCTTTCTAGAATCTCTTGAAAGGCGCGTTTTTCTCTATCCTCTCCAAAGGATCATAGGAGAGCAATCCAGCACAATCATAGCCAACTGTTAAAATAAATATTTGCACATATGGCAGTACATTCATAGCAAATCTAATTCGGTGTTTACCATTAATTTTATTGGCTAATTATAGGAATGTTATCATTTATTTATGTTTCATTCACCTTGACAGCGAGGGTGTTGCGAGCTGCGGTGGATTCTTCTCCAAAGGTTTACTCCCTGTGAGTTGCTTGCAACTTCAATATTTTACAGGGTTTTTTTTTACGTCAAATGCCACACGTCTGGACGATTTTGGTGTAATTAGTTACCTTATTACATATATTTGGGGACACTATTACGAAAAAGTAACAAGTCCTGAAAGTGCATTGAGCTCACATATGTGGTTTTCATAACTAATGGCAATTCCTCTTGATTAATGTTTGCATTGACTTAAACTTGAAGGATTTTTCCATAGACAATGTGATGACCAAGATGTTATTTAAGGTGTGATCCAAAAAAAATGGTCATGTGAGAGTTCAGCCTATTGGAAGCATGTCTTGAAGAATACAGTTGAGTGGGAAGTCATGTCTATCTTCAAGACATCATCATAATAAATCAAGAAGAAATGATACGATGTTGATCAAGATAATAGCTTTGTGAACTACATGATTTACCAAATGGGATCAAGTAGGATCAAGTGATCTCATGGTATGGTGCAAATGTCAAAGGTGATTTGTGAACTAACCCATGATATATCAAGCCTGCGCCGACATGAGTTGATGAAGGAGATATGCCCTAGAGGCAATAATAAAGTGGTTATTATTTATATCTTTATGTTTATGATAAATGTTTATATATCATGCTATAATTGTATTAACCGAAACATTAGTACATGTGTGATATGTAGACAAACAAAAAGTCCCTAGTATGCCTCTTAAACTAGCTTGTTGATTAATGGATGATTAGTTTCATAATCATGAACATTGGATGTTATTAATAACAAGGTTATGTCATTGTATGAATGATATAATGGACACACCCAATTAAGCGTAGCATAAGATCTCGTCATTAAGTTATTTGCTATAAGCTTTCAATACATAGTTACCTAGTCCTTATGACCATGAGATCATATAAATCACTTATACCGAAAAGGTACTTTGATTACACCAAACACCACTGCGTAAATGGGTGGCTATAAAGGTGGGATTAAGTATCCGGAAAGTGTGAGTTGAGGCATATGGATCAACAAGTGGGATTTGTCCATCCCGATGACGGATAGATATACTCTGGGCCCTCTCGGTGGAATGTCGTCTAATGTCTTGCAAGCATATGAATGAGTTCATAAGAGACCACATACCACGGTACGAGTAAAGAGTACTTGTCAGGAAACGAGGTTGAACAAGGTATGGAGTGATACCGAAGATCAAACCTCGGACAAGTAAAATATCGCGTGACAAAAGGAATTGGTATCATATGTGAATGGTTCATTCGATCACTAAAGTCATCGTTGAATATGTGGGAGCCATTATGGATCTCCAGATCCCGCTATTGGTTATTGGTCGGAGTGAGTACTCAACCATGTCCGCATAGTTCACGAACCGTAGGGTGACACACTTAAAGTTGGATGTTGAAATGGTAGTACTTGAATATGGAATGGAGTTGGAATATTTGTTCGGAGTCCCGGATGTGATCCCGGACATCACGAGGAGTTCGGAATGGTCCGGAGAATAAGATTCATATATAGGATGTCATTTTATGTGAATAAAATGTCGCGGAAGGATCTATGGAAGGTTCTAGAAGGTTCTAGAAAAATCCGGAAGAAACCACCAAGGAAGGTGGAGTCCACATGGGACTCCACCTCCATGGCCGGCCAACCCTAGTGGGGGAGGAGTCCCAAGTGGACTCCCCTTAGGGGCCGGCCACCCCCCATATGGGAGGTGGAACTCCCACCTTTGGTGGGAGTCCTAGCTTGGCTAGGTTTCCCCTCCCTTTGGAAGGTTTTTGGTTCGGGTCTTATTCGAAGACTTGGAGACCAACTCTTGGAGATCCACCTATATAATGAGGGGCCAAGGGAGGGGGCCGGCCACCCCAAGACCACAAGCTGGCCGCCCCCTGAAGTGGCCGGCCACCCTCCCAAACCCTAGCCGCCCCCTCTCCTCCATAGCTCCCGCGTGCTTTAGCGAAGCTCCGCCGGAGTTCTCCACCGCCACCGACACCACGCCGTCGTCGTCGTCGGATTCAAGAGGAGCTACTACTTCCGCTGCCCGCTGGAACGGGAGGTGGACGTCGTCTTCATCAACAACCGAACGTGTGACCGAGTACGGAGGTGCTGCCCGTTCGTGGCGCCGGAACCGATCGTGATCAAGATCTTCTACGCGCTTTTGCAAGCGGCAAGTGAACGTCTACCGCAGCAACAAGAGCCTCATCTTGTAGGCTTTGGAATCTCTTCAAGGGTGAGACTCGATACCCCCTCGTTGCTACCGTCTTCTAGATTGCATCTTGGCTTGGATTGCGTGTTTGCGGTAGGAAAATTTTTGTTTTCTATGCAACGTTATCCTACAGGTGGTATCGAGCCGTGTCTATGCATAGATGGTTGCACGAGTAGAACACAATGGTTTGTGGGCGTTGATGCTCTTGTTATCTTTAGTTGAGTACTTTGCATCTTTATGGCATAGTGGGATGAAGCGGCTCGGACTAACTTTACATGACCGCGTTCATGAGACTTGTTCCTCGTTCGACATGCAACTTGTATTGCATAAGAGGCTTTGCGGGTGTCTGTCTCTCCTACTATAGTAAAGATTCAATTTACTCTTCTATTGACAACATTAGTATCAACGTTGTGGTTCATGTTCGTAGGTAGATTAGATCTATATCGAAAACCCTAAACCACGTAAAATATGCAAACCAAATTAGAGAGCGTCTAACTTGTTTTTGCGGGGTTTGGTGATGTGATATGGCCATAATATGATGATGAATATGTATGAGATGATCATTATTGTATTGTGGCAACCGGCAGAGCCTTATGGTTGTCTTTAAATTTCATGTTGAGTAGTATTTCAAAGTAGTTGTAATAGTTGCTACATGGAGGACAATCATGAAGACGGCGCCATTGACCTTGACGCTACGCCGATGATGATGGAGATCATGCCCGAAGATGATGGAGATCATGTCCGTGCTTTGGAGATGAAGATCAAAGGCGCAAGACAAAAAGGGCCATATCATATCACATATGAACCGCATGTGATGTTAATCCTTTTATGCATCTTATTTTGCTTAGATCGCGACGGTAGCATTATAAGATGATCCCTCACTAAAATCTCAAGATAATGAAGTGTTCATCCTTAGTAGCACCGTTGCCAAGACTTGTCGTTTCGAAGCATCTCGTGATGATCGGGTGTGATAGAATCAACAAGTGCATACAACGGGTGCAAGACAGTTTTGCACATGCGGATACTAAGGTGGCCTTGACGAGCCTAGCATGTACAGACATGGTCTCGGAACACGTGATACCGAAAGGTAGAGCATGAATCATATGGTTGATATGATGAACACTTTGAGTGTTCGCCATTGAAATCACACCTTGTCTCGTGATGATCGGACTATGGTGTGGTGGATTTGGTTCGTGTGATCACTAAGACAATGCGAGGGATATTGTTTTGAGTGGGAGTTCACCTAGATTTTTAATTATGTTGAATTAAAATTTGAACTCAATTTGTCATAAACTTAGTCTAAACTATTGCAAATATATGTTGTAGAGATGGCGTCCCCAATCAATTTTAACCAGTTCCTAGAGAAAGAAAAGCTTAAGAGCAACGGTAGCAACTTCACTGATCTGGTTCCGTCATGTGAGGATCTTCCTCTCGGCGGAAATCACGCAATATGTGCTTGATGCACCGCTAGGTGACCCTCCTGCTAGAACTGAAACCGATGAAGTAAAAGGCTGTTTACGAGACTCGGAAAACTCGGTACTCTCAAGTTCGGTGTGCCATCTTATGCGATCCGGAATCCAATCTTCAAAAACGTTTTGAGCACCATGATCCTCATGAGTTGATGAAAGAGTTGAAGACTATTTTTGAGACTCATGCGGCCGTGGAATGCTATGAAGCATCGAAACAATTTTTCAGCTGCATGATGGAAGAAGGTAGCTCCGTTAGTGAGCACATGCTCGCCATGACCGGGCATGCGAAGAAACTCAGTGACTTGGGAATAGTGATTCCTAACGAGATCGGGGATTAATCGTGTCCTTCAATCACTGCCACCAAGTTACAAGAACTTTGTGATGAACTACAATATGCGAGAACATGAACAAGGAGTTACACTGAACTCTTTGGCATGCTAAAAGCTGCAGAGATTGAGATCAAGAAAGAGCACAAAGTGTTGATGGTCAACAAGACCACCGAGTTTCAAGAAACGAGGGCAAGTCTAAGGGAAAATTCAAGAAGGGTGGCAAGAAAGCTGCCACGCCTCCTATGAAACCTAAGAACGGCCCTAAGCACGATGCTTGAGTGCTATTACTTGCAAGGAGAAGGGACACTGGAAGCGTAATTGCTCCAAGTATCGGCTGATCCGAAGAACGGCCTTGTCAAGAAGAAGAAAGAAGGTATATCCGATATACATGTTATAGATGTTTATCTCATTGGTTCTCGTTCTAGTACACGGGTATTTGATGCTGGTTCGGTTGCTCATATACGTAACTCGAAACGAGGAACTAAAGAATAAACGAAGACTACTGAAAGATGAAGTGACGATGCGCGTTGGAAATGGATCCAAAGTCGATGTGATCGCTGTCGGCATACTTCCTCTACATCTACCTTCGGGATTAGTTTTAAGCCTAAATAATTGTTATTTTGTACCCGCGTTGAGCATGAACATTATATCTGGATCTTGTTTAATGCAAGACGGTTATTCATTCAAGTCTGAGAATAATGGTTGTTCTATTTTTATGAATAATATCTTTTATGGTCGAGCACCACAAAAGAATGGCTTATTTACGTTAGATCTCGATAGTAGTGATACGCATATACATAACATTGATGCTAAGCGAATTAAATTGAATGATAAATCTACTTATATGTAGCACTTGTCGTCTTGGTCATATTGGAGTGAAACGCATGAAGAAACTCCATGCTGATGGATTACTAGAATCACTTGACTTTGAGTCACTTGATAGATGCGAAGCATGTCCGATGGGAAAAATGACTAAGACTCCATTTTACGGTATGATGGAGCGAGCTACTCGACTTATTGGAAATCATACATACCGATGTGTGCGGACCAATGAGCGTAGCATCGCGCGGTGGTTATCGTTATGTTCTAACCTTCACGAGATGATCCGAGTAGATATGGGTATATCTATTTCATGAAACATAAATCCGAAACTTTCGAGAAGTTTAAGGAATTCCAAAGTGAAGTAGAAAATCAACGTAACAAGAAGATTAAATTTCTACGATCTGATCGTGGAGGTGAATATCTGAGTTATGAGTTTGGCATGCATTTAAAGAAATACGGAATACTTTCACAATTGACACCGCCGGGAACACCACAACGAAACGGTGTGTCCGAACGTCGTAATCGAACTCTCTTAGATATGGTTCGTTCTATGATGTCTCTTACTGATTTGCCATTATCATTTTGGAGTTATGCATTAGAGACAGCCGCATTCACTTTAAATAGAGCACCATCAAAATCCGTAGAAACGACACCGTATGAATTATGGTTTAATAAGAAACCTAAGTCTGTCGTTCTCGAAAGTTTGGGGTTGCGAAGCCTATGTAAAGAAGTTACAACCGGACAAGCTAGAACCCAAATCGGAGAAATGCGTCTTCATAGGATATCCTAAGGAAACTATAGGGTATACTTTCTATCACAAATCCGAAGGCAAAATATTTGTTGCTAAGAACGGAACCTTTCTTGAGAAAGAATTTCTCACTAAAGAAGTGACTCGGAAGAAAAGTAGAACTCGATGAGATTGATGAATCTATACTCGTTGATCGAGTAGCGCGATACCGGAAGTTGTACCTGTACCGACTACACCGGCAACAGAAGAAGCTAATGATAATGATCATGAAACTTCGAACGAGGAAACTATCGAACCTCGCGGATCGACAAGGGAACGTACCACTCCCGATTGGTTTGATCCTTGTCTAAATGTCATGATTGTGGACAACAATGATGAGGACCACTGCGACGTATGAAGAAGCGATGATGAGCCCGGATTCCAACAAATGGCAAGAAGCCATGAAATCCGAAATGGGATCCATGTATGATAACAAAGTATGGACTTTGGTAGACTTACTCGATAGCCGAAAGGCTCGTCGAGAATAAATGGATCTTCAAGAGAAAAACGGATGCTTGATGGTAATATTAATGTCTATAAAGCTCGACTTGTCGCAAAGGGTTTCCGACAAATTCAAGGAGTTGACTACGATGAGACTTTCTCACACTGTAGCGAAGCTAAAATCTGTGAGGATTTTGTTAGCAATAGCTGCATTTTTCGATTATGAGATTTGGCGGATGGATGTCAAAACGGCGTTCCTTAATGGAGACATTGAGGAAGAGTTGTATATGGTACAACCCAAAGGTTTTGTCGATCCTAAAAATGCTGACAAAGTATGCAAACTTCAGCGTTCAATCTATGGACTGAAGCAAGCATCAAGAAGTTGGAACCGACGATTTGATAAGGTTATCAAAGACTTCGGGTTTATACAGTGTCATGGAGAGGCCTGTATTTACAAGAAAGTGAGTGGGAGCTCTGTAGCATTCACGATATTATATGTAGATGACATATTATTAATCGGGAATGATATAGAACTATTAAGCGAGTGTTAAAGGTTATTTGAATAATAGTTTTTCAATGAAAGACCTTGGTGAAGCATCATATATATTAGGCATCAAGATTTATAGAGATAGATCAAGACGCCTAATAGGGCTATCACGAGTACATATCCGGACAAGATTCTAAAGAAGTTTAGAATGGACGAAAGTAAGAAAGGGTTCTTACCTATGTTACCAGGCAAAGTTTTGAGTAAGACTCAAGGACCGGCTACGGCGAGAAGAAAGAGAAAGGATGAGTAATATCCCCTATGCCTCGGCGAGTAGGATCTATCATGTATGCCATGCTATGTACTAGACCGGATATAGCACATGCCTGTTAGTTTGACTAGCGAGATATCAAAGTGATCCGGGAATGGAACATCTGGACAGCGGTCAAGAATATCCCGAAGTACTTGAAAAGAACTAAGGATATGTTTCTTTGTTATGGAGGTGACCAAGAGCTCGTTGTAAACGGTTACACCGATGCAAGTTGGAACACCGATCCCGATGACTCTAAGTCACAATCTGAGTACGTGTTTATATTGAATGGTGCTGCGATGAAGTTGGGCAAGCTCGAAGCGAGTGCACGGTGGCGAAGTCTTCAACGAGAATCGAGTACATAGCGGCTTCGGAGGCTTCATCGAAGCGGTATGGATGAAGAGGTTCATTATAGAGCTCGGTGTGGTTCCTAGTGCATTGGACCCATTAATCATTTCTCGTGATAACATGGGTGCCATTGCCAATGCACAAGAGCCAAGGTCACACAAGAGGTCGAAGCATATCAAGCTGCGTTACCACTCGATTCGCGAGTACATCGAAGATGGAGAAGTAAAGATTTGCAAAGTACACAGCGATCCGAATGTAGCGGATCCGTTGACTAAAGCTCTCCCTAGGGCAAAGCATGACCAACACCGGAATGCCATGGGTGTTAGGTATATTACAATGTAATCTAGATTATTGACTCTAGTGCAAGTGGGAGACTCGAAGGAGATATGCCCTAGAGGCAATAATAAAGTGGTTATTATTTATATCTTTATGTTTATGATAAATGTTTATATATCATGCTATAATTGTATTAACCAAAACATTAGTACATGTGTGATATGTAGACAAACAAAAAGTCCCTAGTATGCCTCTTAAACTAGCTTGTTGATTAATGGATGATTAGTTTCATAATCATGAACATTGGATGTTATTAATAACAAGGTTATGTCATTGTATGAATGATATAATGGACACACCCAATTAAGCGTAGCATAAGATCTCGTCATTAAGTTATTTGCTATAAGCTTTCAATACATAGTTACCTAGTCCTTATGACCATGAGATCATATAAATCACTTATACCGAAAAGGTACTTTGATTACACCAAACACCACTGCGTAAATGGGTGGCTATAAAGGTGGGATTAAGTATCCGGAAAGTGTGAGTTGAGGCATATGGATCAACAGTGGGATTTGTCCATCCCGATGACGGATAGATATACTCTGGGCCCTCTCGGTGGAATGTCGTCTAATGTCTTGCAAGCATATGAATGAGTTCATAAGAGACCACATACCACGGTACGAGTAAAGAGTACTTGTCAGGAAACGAGGTTGAACAAGGTATGGAGTGATACCGAAGATCAAACCTCGGACAAGTAAAATATCGCGTGACAAAAGGAATTGGTATCATATGTGAATGGTTCATTCGATCACTAAAGTCATCGTTGAATATGTGGGAGCCATTATGGATCTCCGGATCCCGCTATTGGTTATTGGTCGGAGTGAGTACTCAACCATGTCCGCATAGTTCACGAACCGTAGGGTGACACACTTAAAGTTGGATGTTGAAATGGTAGTACTTGAATATGGAATGGAGTTGGAATATTTGTTCGGAGTCCCGGATGTGATCCCGGACATCACGAGGAGTTCCGGAATGGTCCGGAGAATAAGATTCATATATAGGATGTCATTTTATGTGAATAAAATGTCGCGGAAGGATCTATGGAAGGTTCTAGAAGGTTCTAGAAAAATCCGGAAGAAACCACCAAGGAAGGTGGAGTCCACATGGGACTCCACCTCCATGGCCGGCCAACCCTAGTGGGGGAGGAGTCCCAAGTGGACTCCCCCTTAGGGAGCCGGCCACCCCCCATATGGGAGGTGGAACTCCCACCTTTGGTGGGAGTCCTAGCTTGGCTAGGTTTCCCCTCCCTTTGGAAGGTTTTGGTTCGGGTCTTATTCGAAGACTTGGAGACCAACTCTTGGGGATCCACCTATATAATGAGGGGCCAAGGGAGGGGGCCGGCCACCCCAAGACCACAAGCTGGCCGCCCCCTTGAAGTGGCCGGCCACCCCCTCCCAAACCCTAGCCGCCCCCTCTCCTCCATAGCTCCCGCGTGCTTTAGCGAAGCTCCGCCGGAGTTCTCCACCGCCACCGACACCACGCCGTCGTGCTTCGTCGGATTCAAGAGGAGCTACTACTTCCGCTGCCCGCTGGAACGGGAGGTGGACGTCGTCTTCATCAACAACCGAACGTGTGACCGAGTACGGAGGTGCTGCCCGTTCGTGGCGCCGGAACCGATCGTGATCAAGATCTTCTACGCGCTTTTGCAAGCGGCAAGTGAACGTCTACCGCAGCAACAAGAGCCTCATCTTGTAGGCTTTGGAATCTCTTCAAGGGTGAGACTCGATACCCCCTCGTTGCTACCGTCTTCTAGATTGCATCTTGGCTTGGATTGCGTGTTTGCGGTAGGAAAATTTTTGTTTTCTATGCAACGTTATCCTACAGTTGATGGCACCAGATTCACTAGGGTACCATTTTGTTGGGACTTAAAGAAAGGGTTTATTCCACGCAAGGGTGACTCAAGGGTTTATATAAAACTCTTGGAGAAACACTAGTAGTAATTGTACTTACCTTTCCTCTTCTAACAACCTACAAAACAAAGTAGTGTTGCATTGTGTTCCCAACTCCACCAAGTGGTTATCAAACACAAGGTTATATTAGAATTTAAAATAAATAATAAAGTAAAGTAAAAAACGTAAATATGTTGAAAAGTAAATAAATGGTATTCAAGAATAAAGTAGCATGGTAGTTTATATGAAAGAACTAAGTGCAAGAAAGATAAATGTTTTTGTATTTTCGGATTAATTAAGTCCTGGCATTGCAAAGCTATGTAATGCAAGTAAAAGATGTTTCTTATGATTAAAAATGGAAAGTGGTTCATGGGTTTGTTTGTCTACTCTTTTATAAACATGATAGAATCAAATAGGCTAAAGAAATACGTAGTATTGATGTCAATTCAATATGTGTTTGATAAGTACTTATATCTGCATCATGTCCTATGGTTGAGATGATACTACACATCTCACTAATACCTCTAGTAAGAGAAAACTCCGCAAACTAGATTTAAGATAAATAGAGTATTGAATTTGCTTCTATGACATGATGTTGAATATCAAATATGCTGCCTCAAAAGTATGCGATCATCATTGTTCGCCACTTGGTGATTGTAACACATGCATTCATGTATCCCTAGTGAGGCAACAAACAAAAGGTAAAAACAATAGTAGGACCCATAAATTTTGCTCACTGTCTAGTTCCATACTACCATGTTACCTCAACTAATGCACACGTTACCCCTCACATGGCCTATCATACTAGTTGGATCAAAACTTGTACTCAAGAACTGGGTACAAAATATACATCTACTAATACATAAAAGGGGATCTTATAGGAAAATCCCCCAACTTATGATAAAACCTTATATATATAAATAAATAATGATGGAATATGAAATAATAAACTATAAATAATATATATGCATTTTAGATGCATCATGAATGTCGCATAGGGCCCAAAATAGTGAAGGGCGACTCTGCCGTGTTCACCTGGGCGCAAAGGTCCAATCCTTGGAACCATGGAAAGCCTTCCGCAAGAGGAAAAAAGATAAATGCGAAAGTTAAGAATCGATCCTTCGAACTCTCTAAGCATTGCAAATATAACATGGGCTAGCCAACAAGTGAGTAACTTTGTTTGTGTTGTAGTAGTACATATATATTAAGTAAATTAAATTTTTAACAGATTATTAGTATTCCATTTTGTTTATCTTTAATGTGCTGTTATAAAATATTTAATCGATGTGTAAGACATTATGAGACATACGATATTTCTATTTATTAGTTTTATTTTCCAGTACGTGGCCCATTTCAGAGTTTCGTCGGCCTGGCCCTACGATATACGTGTATGGTGTTTCTATGTGGGGGTTAGATTTACTCCACGGGCTTGCACCGGTAGGAAGATCTCATATAGCCTATGATAAAATGACGTCAAGGTGTGGTCACTGAGAGATGAGATATCTAAAAGATATTGTTTGCTTGAAGTTGACTGCTGGCGTGTAGTTGACACACGTCTGTTGGGAACCCAAGAGGAAGGTGTGATGCGTACAGCAGCAAGTTTTCCCTCAGTAAGAAACCAAGGTTATCGAACCAGTAGGAGTCAAGGAACACGTGAAGGTTGTTGGTGGCGGAGTGTAGTGCGGCGCAACACCAGGGATTCCGGCGCCAATGTGGAACCTACACAACACAATCACAATACTTTGCCCCAACTTAACAGTGAGGTTGTCAATCTCACCGGCTTGCTGTAAACAAAGGATTAAATGTATAGTGTGGAAGATGAAGTTTGTTTGCGAAGAACAGTAAAGAACAGAGTTTGCAGTAGATTGTATTTCAGATGTAAAGAATGGACCGGGGTCCACAGTTCACTAGTGGTGTCTCTCCCATAAGATAAATAGCATGTTGGGTGAACAAATTATACTTGGGCAATTGACAAATAGAGAGGGCATAACAATGCACATACATATCACGATGACTACTATGAGATTTAATCAGGGCATTACGACAAAGTACATAGACCGCTATCCAGCATGCATCTATGCCTAAAAAGTCCACCTTCAGGTTATCATCCGAACCCCTTCCAGTATTAAGTTGCAAACAACCGACAATTGCATTAAGTATGGTGCGTAATGTAATCAACACAAATATCCTTAGACAAAGCATTGATGTTTTATCCCTAGTGGAAACAACATATCCACAACCTTAGAACTTTACGTCACATCGTCCTGCATTCAATGGAGGCATGAACCCACTATCGAGCATAAATACTCCCTCTTGGAGTTACAAGTATCAACTTGGCCAGAGCCTCTACTAGCAACAGAGAGCATGCAAGAACATAAATAACACATATATGATAGATTGATAATCAACTTGACATAGTATTCCATATTCATCGGATCCCAACAAACACAACATGTACCATTACAAATAGATGATCTTGATCATGATAGGCAGCTCATAAGATCTAACATGATAGCACAATGAGGAGAAGACAACCATCTAGCTACTGCTATGGACCCATAGTCCAGGGGTGAACTACTCACACATCAATCCGGAGGCGATCATGGTGATGAAGAGTCCTCCGGGAGATGATTCCCCTCTCCGGCAGGGTGCCGGAGGCGATCTCCTGAATCCCCCGAGATGGGATTGGCGGCGGCGGCGTCTCCGGAAGGTTTTCCGTATCGTGGCTCTCGGTATCGGGATTTTCGCGACGAAGGCTTTAAGTAGGCGGAAGGGCAGAGTCGGAGGGCTGACGAGGGGCCCACACCATAGGGTGGCGCGGGCCCCCCTCTGGCCGCGAGGCCCTATGGTGGCGGCGCCTCGTCGCCCCATTTCGTATCCCTTTCGGTCTTCTGGAAGCTTCGTGGAAAAATAAGACCCTGGGCGTTGATTTTGTCCAATTCCGAGAATATTTCATTTGTAGGATTTCTGAAACCAAAAACAGCGTAAAACAACGAATCGGCTCTTCGGCATCTCGTCAATAGGTTAGTGCCGTAAAATGCATAATAATGACATAAAATGTGTATAAAACATGTGAGTATCATCATAAAAGTAGCATGGAACATAAGAAATTATAGATACGTTTGAGACGTATCATTGACCATCCATTTGGAATAATGGACATGTAAAGATGTTTCAAAGAAGAGGCTCTCCCATAGTGGAGTTCACCAAGAAAGCACGATCAAGAAAGGTGGTTCAACTTGAGGATGTCAAGATCTTGATCATCTATTTTAAGTAGAATGCACAAGGCAAAAAAAAAATCCTTGATAGTTCTTGTACTGGTGTCATGTTGTTATTTTGGAGACCGGGTTTTATGATGGATAGCCGTAGTATCAAGAGGGAATCTCGCGTGAGTAATTAACTTGATTATATCATTCGGAAAGATCTCAAAACTTTGTGCCCTTGGCATCATATTTATTTGTTGTTATTTCGATCTTATCCATCTAAGGATTTAGAGCTTTTGGTTATTCGCATGACAAGTTCTAGGTCATCAAAATGAATTTCGTATGAAAACCTTATTGTATTTTTATGTTGGAGTATTTACCTGTTATTCCACTACAAAGGAAAATATATTTTTTGACAAATCACTTTCGTCATGTATAAGCCAAAATTCGTCAACGATTACATTGGGGTGACGAATTTTGATCGTCAAGGGGTTCGTCACAGAAGCTCCGTCATAAAATATCGGGGGTGACGGTATGCTCATTTTCGTCAACGTCAAACGTTTGATTGTGACGACTTAGAAATCCGTCAACGTTTAGTGTTAATCGTTGACAGACAGATTTGTCACTAAAAATTGGGAATTTCGTCAATATCAAAATGCTAGGAAGAATCTGATTGGTCCAAAAATCTGACATGGCCTTACATGTGGGTCCCATCATGCTCGATGTGGCTGCCGACAACGTGGGTCCGACATCACTTAAGTGGATGCTGGCATGTGGGTCTAAATGGTAGTGATGTGGCATTATGTCATGTTGGAGACCCACACGGTGCGAGATTGCATTTTATTCATGACGTTATTTTGGTATTTTTGGATTTGTTTTCAACCAACTAGATGTTTTGACGCAATGAAAATCTAGAAATATATGAAGTCAAATATGCAACATATAACCGACGAGATATTCACAAAAAAAATTTACAAACACATAGAGTTACAGACTCGAGACTACATCAGGTCCCCAAAACTTATGAACGCTTGACATCATACTAGTATTTCAAGCATCTAAGCATCTAACAACAAAATATCAGCTTGCTTGCATGCAGCCATGATCCTCTCAACAAATTCCTCTTGACAGCAACCTTACATTCAGCTAGTACCTGCACACGTATTCATTACCAGATTAGATAATGCACAAGAATAAACAGATTATATCTCTCTTCTTTTATTTCCAGAAAGAAAGAAAATAATGAGTCTTGCTGGCATTTGCTATGTTGACAAGAATAAACTGAACACTATTTTCTTTTGGAACTGAACAAAGAAAACTTCAGAACTTATGCTAAATAGCACTACACCCTGCGAACAAAATATATTTCAATGGCAAGTAATTCTGCTATTTTGCCAAGGAACAAACTATATCGAAGAAAATTGGATTGACATAACACAGCGTGTGAGGAATAACCAAATCTGATGCATACTTACCAACAACACCAAGAATAGTAGTATCAGAACATTTATACTTGGTAGCATAATTTACCGGTGATAATATATATGTTGATAGCAGAATCATGGCAGTTGAAAACCTGCACAAGCAGTTTGTAGTTGATGTTAGAGAATACTGACATACTATCCACGTCTATTGCAAGTATTTATAATCCTTTTCTCCATTGTCTCTTGGGAAACTGTCCATGAGAAAATATAAATTTGGGTAAATATACACCTAACTTGTTCAACATGTTTTATTTTCACAGTACTATTTTCTTTTGGAACTAAACAAAGGAAACTTCAGAACTTATGCTAAATAGCACTACACCCTGCAAACAAAATATATTTCAACGGCAAGTAATTCTGCTATTTTGCCAAGAAGCAAACTATATCAAAGAAAATTGGATCGACATAACACAGCATGTTAGGAATAACCAAATCTGATGCACACTTACCAACATCACCAAGAATAATAGCATCAGAACATTTATACTTGGTAGCATAATTTACCGGTGCTAATATATATGTAGATAGCAGAATCATGGCAGTTCAAAACCTGCACATGCAGTTCGTAGTTGATGTCAAAGAATACTGATAAACTCCGTCGCTGGGTTTCAGCATTGAACAGATGGTAGATGGTGTTCCAAAGTATACAACATGAAAATACGTTTCGTATTTTGTTTCTTCCCAGATCAGATCCATGGCCTAGCCATCTTCCATGTGCTTTAGCTTGTCCATATCCTCGTTCTTCTGCATTCAAAACAGTCCTAGGCTTAATGGAATCTCCAGTTATCAAAAAACGTAGTTGCTAAAAAAAAGTTACTAAAAATCGAAAGAAACAAAGTAAAAAAAAAATAAAGCAATTATCTTTACCTTGCAAGATGGTTAATTTCTCCACCGTAGGGAATAATCTGGTGTGAGAGGGAGACACCTTGTGACCAATATGAAACTCTCAAATTAGATTAATCCGAATTAAGTCACGATGATAAAAAATTATGCAGATATTCATAATCAAGGCAATGTGCGATTTTGCAGTTATTGCCAGCTGAACACATCACTCTTAGACGGAAGAAGAACACATCACTAGTAAAAAATTAGTGTAAGAAATATCAGCCCACAGACGTCTTCCAAGTGGAGATGGACGCAGATGCAACCTGAAGACAAAAGGAGCGCACATTGCAAGATTGGCCATGACATCAATCAGTAACAGGACACCCTACAAACATCAATTGATCAATCAATAAACAATACGTAACCAAAGCAGTTCGAGAGAGAAAGCATACCTGGCCACTCCATCTGCCCCCGCTTATAGCCACGAGCCCAAGAACGATTGACATCCTTTTTTTTCAATCGGATAACAATAGCAGAGCAGACATTGAGGATTTGAGGTTAATGTATTGGCAATAGACACAATATAAATCGAACCCTCTCAAATTTCACTCACCCCAATCTGCAAACAATCAAATTGGCAACATGGAGAATAAGTAAGTGCGAGACCCCTAGCGGGATGGCTGGGCTATCCACGTGGTGCACCTGTGTTGGACGAAAAAATTTGGAGTCGGGTGTACTGTGGACCTGTGGTCGATCTGTACTGCACGTCTGGACGCCAGTGAGCGAAAAAAGGCCCGGCCGAACATTCCCTCTCGCTCGTCACGCTCTATCCCTCCCAAACCCTATTTCATCTCCCATCCAACTCTTCCTGGCGGCGGCTTTTCGGGAACAGCACAACGAGCGGGCAGCCGGCGGCGGGGAACGGTGAGCTCCTGTGTGGTGGTGGAGAGGGGCCTGGGCAGCCGAGCCGGCTCTCTGTGGCGTACAGACGCCGCACGCCGGTGCGGACAACCGCGAGGTCTCCACCAGCGGAGCGGCCCCTGGGGCAGATCTCGACTTTGGCGCCGAGAAGCCCGTCTCTGTACAACGAGGAGTGCGTCGGCTTCTTCTCCTCCAAGATACTGCCGCCACCGGTATGGACGGCCGCCACGCGCCACTCCGGCTCCTCGGCCGCCACTCTGTGCTCCTGGCCGCGCCCTCCGATGGCGAAGAAGAAAAGATGGCCTCGTGGGGGCTCACCGAGGATTTCGGCTACGACAACTTCTCCAACCTCACGGCCTAGGAGGACGAGGTGTGCTCCAGCGACTCCAGCCTGTTCCGGATGACGAAGAGACCTTGAGAATAGCGGACGGCAAGGTAACTTCGTGGTGTGCTGGCCGTGTTTGCCATGAAATGCCCCCGTGCTCAAGATTCTCCAGTGAACTACAATTCGCATATAAGGATGCTTATATAGCATGCTAGATATTTTGCACTGAAGATTAGCGATAACTGAATTATCTTGGTTGATATTTCAGTTTTTATACATTCTTCAAAATTGGACGTTTGTTTGGCTGCTCAGTTTTGCTGGCAAAAGTAATAATCTAATTTAGCGATTATGTTTATCCAGTAATAACACGCTGATGAGCACATATTTTAGGAATTCGGGCCACCCAGTGGTAGCAGAGATCAATTTGGACGCAGTTGGTGACAACAGAGATCACTTCTTTTTTCAAACACAGGTTGTTTTTGTTTTCTTTTGCGTGGAAGAGATAGTTAAGACCATCAGTTGATATGCAAACAGCAATCTGGAAGGAGGCTTTGAGAGGATTAGCTTATCATCAGTGGTAGATGTACTGGCTCAAGATGTTCATGATCTTCCTACGACGTACAGTTCGAGATCATAATTCTCATGTAGGAGTGTAGTTTGCACGTCATTGTCCTTTTACCTAATAAGAAATTGCAATTCACATCAAACGTCCATGAAGATGGTCTTCAAATGTTGTACATCAAGAACAATTTACTAGATCAGATACCAAGCTTCACAACTAAGTGTGTTACTTGCTACCCATCTGTAGAAGTATGGTAGCAACTAAGTGTGTTACTTGCTACCCATCTGTAGAAGTATGGTAGCAGAAACATAAATGCAAGTACCAGCCATGTCGTGGCAAGCCAGCTAAGAAAACCCACATCTTTGTTAGTATCAATCTTGTCTGAAACTTTGACTGCTTGGTTTTCAGGTAAATGCCACGGTGTCGGGCTTGGTAACTTTTGACGATATCGAGAGAAACGCTATGGATTATGTGCAGCTGGTGCCAATGCATGTGAATATTGGTAATGCTATTGCCTTCTCTATATTTCAAAGCTTGTGGAGCAAACAAATTTCCCTATAGCCGTCAGTTTTCAGGTCTGCATTCTTAATTGTGCCCCTAAATATCTTATTTGGTTATTTGTGTATGGTAAATGTACCAGCTATTGTATGTCCATTGTACTGTAGTCGATTTAGTCACTGTTAAGCATTTTTCCTTTCTGCATCAAGAGTTTCACCAAAGGCTTGGATTCTTTTCAGGGCTTCCTCCTTCTCCCCCTTAAGCAAGTTGACAGTGATAACTATACTTTGTTTAAATTAACTCACACCATGGATATTTTTTAAAGGGCTGGAGCCAGCTTTATTAAGGGTGTATTAAAAAATGTACAAAACAAACAAGCTAGGCAAAACATCTGTTAATTGGTGCATCCAAACATATTTAGATACACAAGGATATACCGTTAGTTGTCTCGCGGTGTATAATTAATGATGTGAAGTACTTAGGTACTTGAGATACACAAGAATATACTGTCAGTTTGTCATGGTTTGCTGATATTTTTTTGTATTGTGTACTGCTTGAAAATTTGAAATCGACATCAGCATTTGTTAATACTGAGCCAAATCTTGCTACATGCAGAACTTGGATAGAGGAGGTTATTCTGAAGTAAGCGTGGGCAAAAAAAGACTTGGATAGATCAAAGAAATACATCAAGATGTCGCAGGTTGCATCATGTTCTGGTGCTATTACTATATTTGTTTAGTAGCCCGATATTAGTAAGTGGTTCATTTTTCAGCTTTCACATTAGTAGCCTGAGAAAAAATATATTGGTGTTTTTTAGTGTGTATTCATATATGCTTAATAATATTCAAGTAGTAAGGGAAATAAAATTTCCTTGAGATGTAGGCGATTGGTGCCCTTTAGTGGCCTTTTTTTAGTTTCATATATACATTGTCAGCTTACTTTTTCCTTGAGAGTGGTTGCTCTGGTACTTTTGTGTTCAAGTAGTAAGGGAAATAAATTGGTTCGCAAGTTTCTGTTTCTTTGTCCCCTCCATTCTCCATGCTTCACATATTATGCCATGCTTCTGTCCTGGACTCCTGGAACAAATAATTATTCATGATGCTTCTCCTTGTATAAGGTTGTTATGTTAGTTGAGCCATCACATCTACTGCCATCACAAGCATAGTGAATTCATGCATGGTGAATGGTGATACCATCAATCTCCCTAGAGTGAAAATGGTTAGTCTGCATGCCAGTTGACCTTACCTCGATATGGTGGAGCAAACAAAAAATCTTCTTTTTGTTTGCTAATTGCCACCATACTTCCTGAAATCTTAATAGTCAGGGGTTCACGTGAAGTGTTTCGTGCCATGAATCTGATCAATGTACTATAAGTAATTACATGATCTCCTTGGAGCACATTGTGTTATGCACTTGCTATTGTCAAATAGTCTATCAGATGATACATTTCATTTTCTCTGTTGTTCCTCACTATTAGTTGTATGGAATATCTGCGTGCCTGAATATCATCTTTGAAAGTAACAGTGAGCTTATTTTCTTTATACCATCTATCTAACTTATGTATCTTTCATTGGTATCTCCAGGAAAGATTTCTGATGATGTAGAAGTGGCTGTGAAGGATGTGCTATCAACATCATTGACTGGCGACCGGTTATCACAAGTACTTGTCATTCTAGCGCACATCCTTGTTTCTACTCCTACTTGGACCACAGTTCTGAAAATCTTCCCTTACACCGTTGCTTCCTCTTCTTCTCCTTCAGCTAGGAAGAGAAAGCTGCTGCAGCAACGAACAAAGGGCTTGACGTTGCACACAATGGAGACGGCATGGGCTGTGTTCAAGATCCGGCAGGCCATCTACCTGAATAGCGTCTTGAAGCCCATGACGCTCCCCAAGTCCACCTTCAAGGCTGTGGCTGCCGATTTCTGATTGTAGAGCTGTAAGAGCAACTAGAGTTTCAACCCAACTTATTTGTAACCATAGGCAAATAGAAGTCCGCATTCTCTGTCCCCGCTTGTAGATATGTGTGTTGGAAACAAAGAGCAACATGGGTGTCATGTCCTTTTCCTCTGCTATGGTAAAATTTTTGTGCTGGAAACCGCACATTCTTGTGGTTTGTTTTGGTTATGTGCTGATGCGTTGGTTGATGAGATGGAGTAGACTGGCTTTTACTGCTGTTATGGTGCTAACCAAAGAAACTTTTGTGGGTCCTTTATTGGATCGCAAAGGACCAGCGAGGAGGCGCCCCATGGGGCGCCCCAACCACTAGTGTCATTTAATTGCAGAGGACATCACAAAAATCAGAAAAAAGAGCTAACATGGCTACCTACAGGAAAGGCAGAGAGCGTCCTAGAGTTTGATGGCAACTGCGAGCAGACTGACCGATCCCGCTGTGTCGCTGCTGGAGGCGGCCACGGAGAAGAGATGTCGCAGGGATTCGTCGGAGTAAAGCGAAGGTCGATGTTGCAGCGGGTCGGATCGGGGCGGGACGGGATGTACAAGCCTGTCGCAGTGGGGGCGCATGGACTCGCGCCGTTTTCTTCATTGGCAGCTGCCGGAACTCCTTCCCCTCCTTTGTCCACGGCGGCGTATGCGGCAGAGCTCTTCCCGGAAAGGGCAGCCCATGATTTCCCCCTTCCCGGAAAGGACGAACGCACCTCGGCCGCCGCAATCCGTCGGTGGCGGCGTGGGTGACGAAGGCCTTCCATGGCGTTCGTGCCCTGGCGGCCGGCGTGCAGCGCCCTCCCAGCAGCACGGCGCCGAGGGAGAAGGGATCCGTCGACGGAGCGGCGGCTTGATCTGGATCGTGGCGGCGTGGTCTGCATCGCGCAAGGAGAGAGAGGAGGAGGGAGGTGGGTGGAGCGTGGACGGCGGCGCAGAAGGATCGTGGGTGCTGTTGGCTTTAGGGTTTAGGTGCGGCGCTGCGTCTATGTGTACGGACGGATGGGACGCAGTACTGTTAGGCGGACATTCAGATGGCGTATTTGGGGGGCAATCCGTGGGAGGCAAATTATTGCGTTCTGATTGGCCCGACACAATGACGCTGGATCAAGGATTTAACAAATAATTTGAAAATTCAGTTTGGCAAAATTGTTTTCCATGCCAAGACACACATATGTGTCAAATATGAGCACTTTATTACAAACTATGACACAGGAATGACCATACGTTAATCATTTGGTTTGAAACCTATAGATGATTATAGGTGATAGTCATTTTTGTGAATGATATTTTTGAAACATTGTCAAAATTTAAGTTTATCATTTATACTAGCAACTAGTACACATATAAGGATCACATGCCAAGGGATTTCTTTTTTGAGTTAGTTTTCACTTTATTTGATTTTTTTTAAACATGGTCAAAATGGTTACGATGGCTATTCATTGAAAAGGGACGATTTTTTCAAAACTATCAATGGTTCTGTGATATAATCAATACTTATGTACCTTAAAGTGATTTTTGGAAAAAATTTAAAGCAAACCATCACACACTTGTAGTTCAAATTTGAATTACTTTCATAAAATCGACATAAAGTCATTTATTTAGGCGAAATTAGATAGAAAGAGAGAAAAATCCTAGGAACGATCCTTAAAATATGGACTACTTTGCTTGAAAATTGTACTGGTGCCATTTTGCACCATTTTTTGTACTTGCTTCACAAAAGAGTCATTTTTGGCACTTAGAAAATGAAAAAAAATGAAATTTCTATAAATAATATGAAAATTCACTTTGGCAACATTGTTTCTCATGTCAAGATACACCGATGTGCCAAATATGGGCACTTTATCACAAACTATGCCACAAGAATGGCCATACCTTGGTCATTTGGATTAAAACCTATAGATGTTTATACATGATATTCCTTCTTGTGAATAATATTTTTGAAAGGTTTGTCAAAACTGATGTTTATCATTTATCCTAGCTTCTACTACACATAAAGGGACCCCATGCCAAAGGATTTATTTTTTTGAGTTTGTTTTCACATTTTTTTTTTTGAAAGCATGGTCAAAATGGTTAGGATAACTATTCATTGAAAAGGGTCGATTTTTACAAAACTATCAATGGTTCTGTGATATAATCACTACTTGCGTATCTTAAAATTATTTTTTCAAAAAATTAAGAGAAACCATCACACGCTTGTAGTTCAAATTTGAATTAATTTTGAAAAATTGACATAAAGTCATTTAAATAAGACAAATTAGGTAGAAAGAGAGAAAAATCCTAATAATTCGGGATGATCCTTCAAATATGGACTAATTTCCGTGAAAATTGTACTGGTGCCATTTTGCGCCATGTTTTTCGTACTTGCTTCACAAAAAAGTCATTTTGGGCACTTAGAAAATGCAAAAAATGAATTTTCTATAAATAATATAAAAATTCACTTTGGCAACATTGTTTCTCATGTCAAGATACACCTATGTGTCAAATATGGGAACTTTATCGTAAACTATGCCAAAAGAATGGGATTTATCTATTGGTTTTTATTTATTGCCATGCTGCATAGATATTACTTATATGTCCCGCTTTTTATTGAATCATGAAGTGTGCAGTGGTCTAGCGGTTAACTGTAATGCTTTCTTTGCCGAGGTCCTGGGTTCGAGTAAACGCTATATATTTGGCAGGCTGGTCCTACATGTAATTGTGGGTTTCTAATAACCGAGATCAAGTGGGAAATATTTTTATTGAGCCTAATACGGAAATAAATCTTGGGTTCGAGTCCCCAATTCTCTAACTTTTATTCCATTTTCTAGTAATTGCCTCGCTGCATACAAACTAGAAAATTATTCCGTATCCAACTAAATCAAATTGTGTCAATTGGTGCATCTGGTTTCTTAACACCCTTACTTGGTGGAGGTCTTGTGTTCGATTCCTCCTTGCTGCACTTGATTTTTAATATGAAAAATGAATGCTATCTATATGGCAGGCTGGTCCTACATGTAATTGTGGGTTTCTAATATTTTTATTGAGCCTAGTTACGGAAATAAATAATCAGTTCGAAACATCTCAGCGGTAACAGTCCACGTCATTCAATCCAAACACATGGGTTCGATTCTTTGTAACCACGATTTTTATTGAATTAATTCTGTTCCTGTCAAGTGGGTCACGCATGATATTGAAAACTTATAAAATTTAATATTTTCCGGACTAGTGGGTCCCACAAGAAATAATTAAATAAAATTATAATAAATTATTTATAACCCGACATGTGGATCCGTATTATATTCAATGACGGTTTACATACACCACGATCTTCATTTCGTCACCTATTAACGGAGACGATGGCAGCCCTTCCGGGTTTGGTAATGGGTGACGATTTTTCGTTGACGAAAAAGCAAACCGTCAAGCATTAACTTAAGTGCTTGACGCCAGATGAATTCGTCACCTATTAAGACATATCCATGACGGTATGCAACTTCGTCACCAGGCTTTTCGTCAACAAATATCACATCTCTTGTAGTGTTCTATGAGGGAGGCTACACATATCCATCTACTTGGTACGCCCTCGGTTCTAAAATAAGAGTCACAACTTTATCTAGATTTAAATGTATCTACAACTAAACATCCGTGACTTGGAAAAATTGTGACATTTATTTTAGAATGGAGGTAGTATTATTTTGGTTACTGTCTTTACCTTTCCAACATCTTAATCGGAGTTTGCATGCTCAAGATATTGTTTTTTTTAGGTTTACTTATTCGTCTTTAATTTATGGATATATCAAACCTTTCTCACTGGGAAGTTGCAATCTCGTTGTTGTGATTCCAACAGTCGAAGATCATTGAAATCCGAATCCCGATGAAAAAGGTTTTGTTGTTTTCATGCAGAGTGTTAGGTTTTTTTTTGAAACTTAAACCACATATATTAGGGTCAGCAAGCCGCCTCATTAAAAACCTTCCAGCCCCCTTCGGTACCCTGGAAGGAAAAGAGTGCGTCTGAAACTTGCTGCCTTCTCAACAAAGTATTGTTACATTGTTGTGAACAAAGTCACATCATTCATTACATAAGGAAAAAATAAAACTTGGAGTATCACCCTCCCAAAATAGATTATCATTTGATCTCTAAGCATACTTTGCCAACTCATGAGCCACTTGATTAGCTTCCCTATGGCAATGTACAAACGAAATCTCCGTCATATCACTAGCCTTCTGGAAACATTCAGCTAGAATTGCAGCATTAGGGCTATTAATCTCTACTTCACCATTGCATTCTTTTATAATATCCAGGGAGTCCGCTTCTATTTGACAGGAAGTACAACCCAGTTTCTCTAGAAGTTCAAACCCCCTAAGAATCGTTGTTGCCTCTGCAGTCGCCGGGCTGAGCATATTCTCCAACATGCAATAGTATCCCGCCATAACATCCCCTTTTTCATTTCTCGGGACTCCACCAGCAGCACCAGAACCATCTGCAAAATAGGATGCATCGGTATTAAGTTTGAGTTTACCTTTAGTTGGTTTCAACCACTTGAGTTCCTTTTCCTTTGACTTTCCCTGACTAGCTCCAAAGTTTGCAGTGAGAGCCCTAATTGAAAAAACTGAATTCTTTGGAGGACTAACCCTCTCACCCTTCACGGCCTCCCTCCGTTGCCACCAAATATACCAAGCTCCCACCGCTATTAATTCATGTAGTGTGACCCGCCCTAGATTAGGAACCTCTCTATTAGGTGATCGGAGAATGTACTCGAGGATAACAGAGCCTGAACGATCAGCTAGGAGTGCATGTTGTATCTCATCCGTCAATCCCAATTCTCTCCAAATCTCCTTTGCTCTTAAGCAACTAAACAGAATATGACAAATGTCCTCTAGGCCACTTTTGTAGATTGGACATTGAGGAGATACCTTAATATGTCGCCCTGCCAAAATTGCCAAACCAGGAAGAACACCATGCAACGCCTTCCATAGAAAAAAATTCACCTTGCTAGGAATGTTTAACTTCCACATAATTTCCCATACAGGATTAATTTGAGCCGATCCCTGACCATCTCTTCTTCTTGTCATATGTCCAAACATATGCTCCCACTGAATATGATAAGCAGAACGAACTGAAAAGCAGAAATTCTTTGTGTAATGCCAGGCCACGAAATCATCTGACAAATGATGACTCAGTGGGATCCTTAGTATTCTTTCAACATCTACTTGTAAAAAAATTGATCTCACAAGTTCCTCATCCCAACTATTAGTAGCCGGATCAATAAGATCATTCACTGTCCTCACCAGATTATGTCCCCTTCTCATGTACACTTTTCTTGTCGGGCTTGATGGTATCCAGTGGTCCTCCCAGATGTTCACATTTTCACCAGATCCAATTCTCCATATATGACTCCATGCAGAATGTTAGGTAGTATTGGGTCTGATCTCGGTAGTACCCAAGGGAAGTCTGGTAGTACCGAAATGTGCATTTTGTGAACTGGTACTGCAGGTCTCGTAGTACCGAACTAGTAGTGGATTTTAGTATGGGATGTCCAGGAACGGGAGTGTTTGGGCGCTCTGGATGCCTTGGGACTCTGGCAGTTCTAGGATATGTCCAGTAGTACCTTTTTTGGGCATAACAACTACTTTGGGGGTGGGGGGGGGGGGGGGTATGTAAAGGACCCTTCTTCCCAAATGGTTCCCGAACATTCTAAACAAGTTTTGCCCTCTATTTTTATATTTTCAACAACCTTGCGACCTCTTAATCCCTCCCAATTGTTCTTGCATATTCTTGAGGAAAAACATAGAAGAGATATAGATCTGCTTGTTCACTGATTGATCTCTCCTCTTTGTGAGGGGAAGTTATTGGATCTAGATGTTGGATTCTTGTATGGATTTCCTCCTTTATTCATCTTCTAATATTCCTCCATAACTTGTGTTGCTTTGGTCGGATTTGGGAGAGAAGTATTTAGCACCTCGGGTGTTCTTTTCATTGCATTGGTTTGAGTTCTCCACTGATATTCGGTTGGTGAAAGTGTGTGAGCTAATTACTCTCACGTGCTTGTTCCTCTTGGATTTTCGGCCCCTAGACGGCTTGACCTTGGTAGGTCGTGGGAGCCTCAATTAAGTTGTGGAGATTTCCCCAAGGTTGAAGCTTTTTATGGTAATTACTTGGGAGGCTTCACTTGAGTTGTGAAGATTGACTCAAACTTAGGTTCGGTGAACGTACTCAAGGATACCATACTGGAAATAAGACTTCCTCTTTTGGTGGAAAGGCTCTAAGGGAATACTAGAACAAATTTATCACCAATGTTTCTATTGTTATTTGTTTTTACTACTCTTTTTATTTTGTGAATAGGAAACTGACATTAAAAGAAACAGCGAACAGTACAAAGCACCCCAAGAAAAGCAAAAATTACAACGTGATCCGTGAGAAGCCCTTCATCTTCAGCCTCTAGACCGTGTCGACGGCGCTCCGCCGCTGCCACTCCTCCCTGAGTTGGTTTGACATTGTTGGTTGCGGATGGGAAGTCGCCGAACGGGTCAAGAAGACCACATCTGTTCCGAAGACGAAGAAGACGGATGAACTGCCGCTGAAGCTCCTTGATGATCCGAAGATCCCCACAACCAGACGAAAATCTCGAAGACGACACCACTCCCACAAGCCTCTCGATGTTGTCGCCGAGATGGGGTTGAAGCCGGGGAGACCTTATTGCACGAGGCGGCGCCACCACCACCTGAGCGCCGCCCCTACAAACTTTGACCCTACAAACAGAGAACGGGGCCCACAAAACAGGGGGTGAACCCCTCCCGCCGACGAGGGCCGCAATCCACCGCACCCCCATGGCCCGAAGGCCACAGAGGCGGGGCTGATCGGCGGCGGCGGCAAGAGGCGAGGAAGACCTAGATCGCGAGAGCCTCGCGTACCGGTTGGCTTGTATAAGCAAAGTCATTTATTTGTTTTTACTACTCGACTTTCCGCTCTAGACGTTTTAGTGTGTAGTTCACTCATTTTAGTTTGTATCTCTAGTCCACTTTAAAATATCTAAAACGTGTTACATTAGTGAAAGAAAGTAACTAATTTCAATATATTTGGAAACAATGTAAAAAAAAAATAACAACTCGGATATTTGCCATCCCGCCAGCTTGTTGATTTGAGTTTGGTCACAGTAAAATATTTGCACGAAAATGTGATGGAACTTCTGGCTCACGTTTAAAGATGCTAGTTTCTAGAACATTGGAACATCGACTTTTTGTGTTTGACAGTGCACAAAAATGAGTACTCCACGCCAAATTTTGCAGGAATACGCATTTGGGCTACGCGTTGGCATTTTGGTACTTCCTCCGCTGCCAGGCGCAACGAGACATATTGACCAGATGATGTTAACAGAACAATGACATTCATATGATGTTGACATAATCATACGCGTTGCTTCTGCTGCAAGGGTCCTGGAAGTCCTTATACGGCTTGCTTCTGGTGACAAAGAAAGGAGTGGACGAATGTTTCAGACTCGATCAGTAGGCCCTCAGCCCCTCAGTCCTTCACCAACACCAAATCTAAAGATAACATTCTTACACCTTAAGAGCTCTATCCTGGCCATCTAAATCCTGGCCATTGGATCAATCTGCGTGGCGAGCAGTTGGTCGTCTGTTTTTCAGATCGAGCAATCTCAGCCGTCCGATCAATATTTTGATCCTGGTTACATGGTCCGTGAGCCGTTCGTTTTTCGGCCCTCTGTTGCAACAGCAGTTTTATATCCGCTCTGGCATTAAGTCCATCCACCTTGACTGATTTCTGGGCCTGCATCTTTCGGGAGCCGCTTGTCAGTGAGAGATGGAGTGTGGTGCGTTGTGATTGCAAACCGAGAGGCGAGAGACGCGGTGGCGTCCCCGTAGTTTGGTAGTGGGCCGGGGGCAAAATAGAGATTTCATGTCATCATTTGCCCTTCTCCTCTCACATCGTACGTGCGTGGAGAACGGTGGCGCGCCGGCGGGTACGCTTGCTACTGCGACGATGTCATCGTGGGAAGCCAGGCCTCTACAAGCATCTCTCTTCACTCTCCCCGGAAACCCTATCCTCTCCTGCCCCCTCCTCTCTTTCCCTCATCTTGTCTCTCTACTGTGGCGCCGCACGGAAGAAAGTTGCAGGCAGTGGCGGTGGCGGTGAGCAAAGGAGTAGGCGGTGGAGGGAAGGATCTAGCAGAGGAGGGGAGGAGTGGATCTGTCGGAGATATAGCAGGCGGCGGCCAGCTCCGAATTTCCTAGGGTTTCACAATGGCGGTGCCATAAAGGGAGGGTATGCCCATTTGTTGAGCACGACGGCCACGACCCACCTCCTGGCACCTCCTCTTCTCGTGCAGTGGTGGACGAGGGAACATGACTGCGCAGGGAGGGATCTCCTTGTCTTCCCCAAGATCGACCATGAGCACAACTTGGCCAGGCTGGCGGGCTGACAGTGGCGCTGTCTTGTCGGACTAATCTGCCCCAACCCTGTTTTTACTCCAGACTTTTCTTTATGATTATTCCTGTTGTAGGGTTGTGTGGAGTGTGTTGTATTTGTGAACCTTGTGTGTGACTTCGTTTCCGATCATGGCTTTATATGTAGAGCCGGGCTTAGGCCTTCAGTTTAAAAAACTATCCACTACCGGTTTAATTACTTTTTTAGTTATGCATTGATTTTTAGATCTGAAACTTCATGGCATAGTATATACAGATATCACGATATAATTGTATGAATGCTTCCGAAGTTTCTACAAAAAGTTAAAGGATATTTGGATAATTTCTTACAATAAGTCTTGAATCTTTTTTTGGAAGAACTCAAGAACATTCATACCATATATGTATATATTATGTTGTAATTAAAACTTTATAGATCCAAAATTGGTACACAACATGTTGTGCACCCGTTAGCATCTGGCCAGCATAATCATGTCAATGTTGCTCGCCAAGTAGTACGTACTATACATGTTTGCCAATAATGTTTAATTACGGGACCGCCTCTCTTCTAGTTTTGACATTGAGATTCAGGTACTTCACTCCTTTTCTTGCAGCAAGTCTTTTGATAGTTACTATGTGATGCGTGCCAATTACAATGAAAATATGCATCAGTTATTATATTTCAAATACAGTACATAAGGTTGGGATCTTCTACAGTGGCTTTCAAATACTCCGAAAGCTTAACTACATCGATCATCGCCATAGCTAGTATCAAACGAAACTCTAGAAAAAACTATTGAACCCATCACGCAACAAACACAAAACATAATTAACTAATTAATTAATTAATTAGTTGTACACCAGCAGATAGATCACTTGACGATCGCATAAACGGAGATCACTATCACGACGGCAATGCATTTGGCAGCGGCCAGCATAAGTGACGCGGCGGCGTAGCCATGCACGTAGAACCTGTCCAAGTCATGGTAGATCTCGATGATGTCGGAGCGAGCCTTGGTCGCGCTGTCAAGCGTGTCATGCACCTCATCAGTGTAGCGCTTCAAATCGTAGCTCACACCAAAGCATGCCCCTGCGCCCGTCGCGAAAGCTATGGCAAAAACCTACAAGAAAATACTTGAAATTACTAAATATAGTACATAAGAGTTTGCACCGCAGGTTGTGAAATTGTTTATATATGAATTGCACTCCTTTTTTCCTTGCGAATTGACAATCGCAGCTAGCTAAGGCAAACTCTTGTGAGAGTATAATACTCTTGAGTGATTTTGCTTCCCTATTCCGAATGTTTAAGAATGCATGTAAGATTTTCTTCTCGAGAAGAAGCACCTTGTGCATATCATACTCCCTTGTTCCATTACTCTTGCCGTACTAAAGAGAGAAAGCCTAAGAAAAATCTAGAGTACAACAACGTCTACCACAAAGCGGGTGACGATCTACCCACAATGCGATCTTGAATCGTATGGTGAAAGTTATTGTAGATGATGGTTCAAACTTATATTCACATTTAAATTAGGTTATGAAAAAATGAATTGGGCAAAGAATCTCAGTTCATATTCTATGTATGTTGCAATGTTCGTGAAAGACTCTGGGATTCGGAATGTAATGGACTACATATTGACAAACGGATATAGCTGTTTGTAAAACAGAAGAGCTAATCTTTATGCTAAGATAAGACATCCACATCATGGCGGAGCTTGGGCCGTTTCCAGGGGCAAATGGGCTTATAGGACAAAATTTCAATGTTTTGGGCCAAAGTTGGGAGGCAAATGGGCCAAATTTCTCTAGATCCTTCAAGATGAAATGTCCATGGGCTTGGGGGTGGCCCCCCTGACTCCTTCATAGCTACGCCACTAATCCACATACTTGTGGACTTGCAAGTTCCCACAAAATATCGACTTTGTCTAGCTATATATAGTTTGACACTTAAATTAGAATACAATCCAAACCAAATAAAAATAGAAGAACTCAATGAAAACCTATCTTACCAAATCAGCGCATATGAGGAACAATGCCACATTTGCCTTGCCTCCGATCACTCTCTTCCTTGTGGCGATTGTGATGGCCGCAAGTGGTATATGCAGGAGAGTGTATGCACATCCAACAGCGGCGATACCCAACACATACCTACAACAAACAATATATACATCATACACATGTATCCCTTACAATATAATTTTTTGGGCATATCTAGCTTTGCATTACATTGCAATACCTAAAAACATGTATAAAATTATCTAATAATTATGCCTTGTTAGCATGGTAATTATTTGTTGTTAATGTTAGTTGCCATGCAATATACTGATGAAATGTATAAAAGTATTTTAACCATGAGCAAATGTTAGTTGTCATGCACTATACTGAGCTCAAATGTACACAATTATTTTGAGCAGTAGCGAATGTTAGTTGTCATGCAATATACTGAGCTAGCATATATGATCAGGTTATCACGACATAGACAAGAAGTTCAATCTCACAATCTAAGAGTGTTTGTGGCGCAGGTGATGAAAAAAATCCACAAGTTTCAACCACTCCCGTGCACATTAATAAAGTGCAATTGCACAAATATAATAGTTAGACGTACAAATAATAATTTCATCGTAACAATACAAACCAAAACAAGCACAAATATAAAAATAAACAAAATGATCGAATAAACTTTGTAAGAAGTGAATGAAACTTTGGAAATTAACTGGAACACGTACTACTGAAAAAAAAAGATGATTGAAAAACTTTAAAATCATTTTTAAACATCTGTATTTGAGAAATTTAATTCTATTTTTTTCTTTCCACGTGCTAAGATGTGTATTATGCACCCCCGTTGAAGTCACACGGTTGTACATGCTCACGACACGGCTTACTCACCTGTACGAGTAGATGTCCTTAAAACTTAAGGTGAAGCTGCCGCCGACGAGGAAAACGCTGTTGACCTTGACCTTATCAGTAACGATAAGGGCGATGGACCCGGCTAGGAGGCCGAGGGCCAGTAGCCGGAGCACCAGGACGACGGACGGCAGAACTGCCTTGGAGGACACCATCTCACAGCTAGCCGCGGTAAGTGCTAATCGACTGGTTCTCTACTTCCGGCCGGGTAGAGGTGTTTAAATAGCTTCTCCGCTTGACGACGCATCATTTATGCTTTATAGTAAAATCGTACTGCATGCTTGGTGTGCCAGTGCATAATCGGCTGGGTGGAACTTGGGATTAACGACATAGATTTTGCCCTCCTAGTTCAGGTCGCCATGGACGGTGCCTTGTCGTTTCTCAGAGCTGGAAGACGATCGACTTGGGGATTAACGTACACTCGAGTGCTTTGATGAGGTCACGTCAGTTGTCCATGGATTCATATCGATCGTTCAGCAAGATGTTAGCATTAATCTTGACATGAGCCTTACAAGTGCGCATGGCTGAGTAGTTTAGATAATTAGTGCATGCATTAGAAGTTAGTGGCCTAGAGATTGGCCTAGCGTGGAGTTAGCTAGTGACCTGAAGAAGAGGTCGTAGTATGTCAGGTTATTTAGCTGCATGTAGTTTGCTTTAGTCAGCAGCTAGGTTGTTAGTGTCCGAGTCAAGTGGACCGTGGAGAGGTATTAGGAAGTGATCAGATCGTGGATTAGCGGGTCTAGTTAGTGCCT
Source organism: Lolium rigidum (assembly GCF_022539505.1). NCBI lineage: Eukaryota > Viridiplantae > Streptophyta > Magnoliopsida > Poales > Poaceae > Lolium > Lolium rigidum. Next base: position 24,793,360 of record NC_061514.1, on the reverse strand, counting down.
TAGTGGTGTGAGTGCCAAACCGTGTGTCAGGGGCGGATCCAGCGTGTAAGCCAAGGGGGACAGCTGCCCCCCCCCCCCCCCCTCAATTTTCACTTTCTTTGTAATATGCCATGCCAAATAGTGATTTGCCCCCACTTAAAAAAGAATATTGCTCCAATTAGCACATCTTTGCCCCCTCTAGAATTCTTTCCTGGCTCCGCCCCTGCCGTGTGTATATAAATTGCTGCTTTGCGCAATGGAAAAATGGCCGTGAGGGCTGAGCAAAAACAGTGTAGCCCATGTGTTAACCGAGGAGCAACGTCCATTGGCAAAGCTTTGTTCTTGTTTCTTTCTTGTGCTTTCTCAGGTGTGTGTGTTCTTGAGGGAGACAAGAGAAATAAGAGAGTGAGAGATAGAAGAAGGTGAGGCTGCGAGATGCAGCCCCAACACAAGACGATTAGATGGTTTGTTATTTTATTCTGTGTTGCCTTCAAAGTTTTGTAGCAAAATATATCGTTTAGTTAATATTTATGTATACCATATTCAATCATATCATGTAGCTGAGATGGAGCTTTTCTTAATTTTGAGTTAGAGGATTACCACACCTAAATATTAGAAAGATGATAAAAAAGGAGCTCATTTTAAATTTGTTAAGACTGCAATTGAAGCAGTGTACTTGCTTGAATTTGAGGATGATTTGAACCATATTCCAGATGTATGTAGCACTGGCCAGCGTTATGTGAAACCAGAATAGATTTCAAGTGATGAAATGCTATAACACATGTGTTGGATTGGAAGCAGAAGATTAGCGGTCTTTACATATTCATGTTAAAGTTATAGCCTAAATTAGCCTGTTCTTATGTTATGTGTAACATAGTTTAGTATTCGGATGCACAAAGCACCACTCTTACGATGATATCCCTATTTAGCTACTGATATCATGTATTATACAATTTTTCCTACCTAGTATAAAATAATGGGTGGCATGTGTGCCTAGGAGTTGTACTAGTTCACAAGGAGACAGAAAAAAAATTAGGAGTGCAGAACAGATCACAGTAGCTTGCACGTGTGCACAAAAGTAGCGAGGGCCGTTCGTCCCTGTGGCCTGTGGTCAACTCTTAAGACACGATTCAGAACTGAGGTTTGCACTGATCACTGTGGTCAACAGATGATACTAGCAGAACAATGGCATTGCACAAGATCATGATAAAAACTTGTTGGCGCGTTGCAACAGTCGGCTTGCGGCTGGCGACAAAGAAAAGAGTACAGATCCTTCTGAAACTTTGAACCAGCCATGGAAGACATTTCAGACAAAGTAAGCTCACCAAGTCCAAGATAATAGCTTGTACGTTCTACTTGCACCTGTTCATCACTGTGGTCAAGTATCATCACAAATCAGAACTGAACCACTGACCACATGGTCTACGCTTATCACAATTCAGAACTGAACCACTGGTCACTGTGGTCAACTCTGTTGCGATACAAAACACAGTAGGGACAATCATCACTGTGGTAAACTCTCATAATATTTTCAGAACCCAGCCACTGGTCAGTGTGGGTCAACCCTGTTCGGATGCAAAACTAAATGGTCAAACATGGAACTCTGACAAACTACATACATAGACGCTGGATGGATTCCTGCACACACACTGCTGGTACTCAAATAGGCTAACAAGAATTTCAGCATTCCACACCCCAAAAAATGATAGAAAAAACAAATTTCACCACACTGAAAGAACCTACTCCTCCGATGAACAAAAAATAACTAACAGCTACGACCGTGCACTCTGTATATGTACAAATCATGAACCGGAACAACACCCTATGCATTCAGCAACAGGTTTGAGACACGTGGATAAACTAATTTACATAGGCGTCCTCAGGCGCAGCGATCAAGAACGCTCTTGTTTCCCCTCAAATAGATTGCCAAGGAATACCTCTAGCTGCTCGGGCGTGTGCTTGACATATTTCCCGGGCGCTTTGCTGTTCTCGATGAGAGGTCTGCGATTTGAGAAAGCGGTACTGTAAGTGCCATGAAGAGCTAAACAAGCTCTGAGACGAGAAACACCAAAAGAAGGTTCTTTCAATAAATTAAACGAGTTGGAAAGTAGTAATGAGCCAACCCTCCAAAAAATGATGTGCTACTTTGCAACACAGATAAACATAAACTAAGGCTGACAGAATCTCCAGCCTAACCTGCATGCCAAGGATTCAGGTCTAAATATCTGTCTAATTAGCAAAAAAAAGTGTGCCTCCTAAACTGCTACCATGTGCATCATGGTATATATATAAATGAACTGGCTATTTTTATTCTAAAAAAATAAAGAACGATGATATAATCGTAGAATTCAGAAACAAATATGTTGTATTTGTTTTACTGACATTTAGTAACCTATACAAAATGTAGACTAGGATACTGCCACCAGGGTTCAAAACAAAAGCATGGAAACGAGCATTTTTTAATAACTGTTGTTATGGTACTCAGATCCAGGTTCAAGCATTAAAATTCATTCTTTATGAGTATGAGCTGTCAAGAAAAATACCCAAAACGCTTCTGGAAAGATCTGTATGCGGGCAACAGAATTTCTGCGACGGCGAGTCTTAGTGACTCGCGCAACTCTGAATCTGGAACAGACCAGCCACACTGCTTTTGATAGATCTCTTCAAATAACACATTGAAAGACCTGAATCTGATAACATTATAGGAAAAACAATGTTCAGAATGGAATAGTAGACTGTCATGATAGTAAAGTATGGTGAAATAGTCGGTGCATATGAGCAGACCTCTCTTTCACAGCCGTTCTTGAGGCTCCACTGCTATTGCCTCCTTCGCTTCCTACTTGACCACTACCTCCTGATGAAGTCAAACCTTGACCAGATAGGCATTGTAACACCTACAACATTGGAACAAATCCAAATAAGGCAATGCACATAAAAGTACTTTCACTTTTTTTTTCTATTTTTTTGCGAGTGTACTTTCAGTTTCTAAGCAACAATATAGTATTTTACATGCTAAAAGATAAAGAAGTGGACGAGCCAGTGTTCAGCAATTACTGAATTAGCGATACGCTCAAACCACAATTTTTTTCCATCTGAACAATCATATACCATTAAATGATCCTACCCACAATCATAGCTCAGCAACAAAATTTAGGGCACAACGAAACAAACAGGCCAATCCCATTTTCCATGCTACAAACTGCATCAATATTAGTAAGCTTAAAACCATCAATTATCTATACAGAGACAGTAACTACACACATAGTCAATTTTCTGGTGTTTTTCTTTGATCTGGCGTTTTTAGTGAGAATATTTATTGATGAAGCTAAAAAGGCTTCAACAAGATGGTACCACAAGGCAAGAGAAAATGGGAAATTGAGTTTTAACCAGGGATTTCAGGTCAACAAACCTTTGACCAGGCAACCCTTCTATATTGATTTGCATTTTGCTGTACAATCCTTCGATGCCTTTGAATCCAGTCATCGCCCAATAAATCCTTGGCTTCTGATCTGGAAGAAAGGAAAGAGAGCATTAGACTGAACTCACACACTTGCTAACTTATGACTTTACTTTTACTTCATAAAGAACATACCTGCGGACAGATTTAACGATATAATGAATGTTATTCATCAAAAATATGTGCATCAGTGCAGGATCCTTGTATTGTTTTGCTTTTGCATCCAAATTATTTTGTAGAGCTTGCATAATACTCATGGTTACAGATGCCAGCTCAGAACCTGTTCCATCTTCCCTTTTGAATTCCTGGAAGAGCTGTTTCAGAGTTGATTGATAGCTGCACAAATAAAAGCAGATTGCTGTCACTATTTACTTATTATTTCCTTTATTTTGTGAAGCTGCAGCAAGTAGTGACATACTGACATGTTGACAGATAACATGGATATAGAATTAGAAGCCTGAAGGTTTAATAGGTAACAAATTGGAATTGTGTCAACAGTCAACACCACCTTTTTACAAGAATGGACTAAATGAAGTTCACCTACAACTACAACCAGTATGATCTATCTGTTCTGATCACTGAAACAGTTGGGAAAATAACAATCTGGTTCTTCTGTATTAGAAGGCTATACAAAAAGGGACAAACATAATAGCAACAAGGTGCCACAGATATCAATGTAACCCAACTGATAAACTTTAAGAAATAACATATGAAAAATATGACCATGCACCTAGGCACTCAACAAAATGATACATGTGATTAGGCACTTACTCGAATAAAAACTTAACATAGTTAATCACATAGCTCGTCAAAGGATGCACTGTTCCATCAGTATGAATATTCTTTGTTGCATCCTTCTCAACAGCTTCTTCAAAATCACTGAATGTCTTCTGTGCGGTTTGTGCTAAACATTTTGACAGACTGAGTGCAGAGTCGCGCATTTGAGAGCATGATTCCCCAACAAAGATGGTGTCAATCTACACAATCAATTGAAAAGATGAACCTATTAGCTATTTCGATACAAAAGTTTACCACCATAATAAAATTACATTCAATTGACACTACCAACTAACTAGTCTCCAAACTTGCTACATGATCTGTCAAGTTGAAGTCGATATCAAATCAGAGATAAGGAGTCTGAACTACAACGCCATGGTGAAAACGTTTTATACATAAGAGGTGAACTCAAAGACAGACGACCCAACAGTTCAATGATGGAAGTATGGTATTAAACTGTGACAGTAGTCTGAACTACAACGCCATGGTGAAAACAATTTTATGCTTAAAAAGTGAACTCAAAGACAGATGGCCCGACAGTTCAATGATGGAAGTATGGTATCAAACTGTGACACATGGGAACTATTGCATTTGTATAGATGCAGTCAGAATTTGTGTTTTTTCTTAAAAGTGATCACATATATAAAAAATTAGGCTAGATCTCTTTTCAATCAAGTAGGTATGCAGAAGTTAATAATGCTTAAATGGCACGGGCCAAAGCAAAAAAAACTGTTAAAACAGTTACTGCATGAAAGGTTCTCAAGCGGTGTAAGGGATAAAGCATTTGCATCAACCGAAGACAGATTTAACTGTATATTCGGCATTTGTTGTTATCATTATGCACACAACTGCAGTGGTTAGCCAGTGAAACAAGCATGGTCCGAATAAAAGTGTACCTCTGTTTGAAGTTCGCACATTATCTCGTACATGTCCAGCAGAACAAAGAGTTTCTCCGGTGATCTTTTACTCATAGCAATTGCCTCACCAAAGCTGAGTAGAGTAGCCAAACTGTTCTTGGTTATTGCAGAAAAGCACTTATCCCTCAAGGATTGGCTGCATTCAAAAACTTGGTCACAGAGCTGGCGCTCCCCAGCGAAAAGAAGTTTCACCTGTTTCAAGCAGAACGTGTCACCAGAGGCAAGTTACAATACCATTTAGTAGGTCTGAGGAAGATCCTTACAGCAATTCGCATGAAATGAATCCAGTTCCCTATTTTAGACTCCAAAATCTCCCAAGGCATTTTCTGCACTTCATCTTTACTCAGTTTCTCGACACCCAAGTTCTTCAAACTTGATTCTAAGGCTGAAGCACGAGCTTCGCTGCAAAAGAATTAAAAAAAAAAGAATATGTTTCAGCAAATCAATCTCAAGTCTCGGCTATAGAACTACAACTGCGTAGGGATCAGTTAGCAAAGGCACATGCAAAGTTGCTGCAGGAGTCATGCAGTTTCAGTAATGCATATAGCTTTATGGTTTTTCCTTTGCTGAGTACTGGTTTTCGTATAGTGGTACCCCAAACTGGATTTTTTTAAACCCTTGTTAAGAGTTTTAAATATGGCCAAATACTTAATGGATGTATTCAAATTGGCAAACAAAACAATACTGAACGAAGATGCAGACACTAGCTGATAGTCTTGATGCTATGTTCAATGCAGAGGAACATATGTAGTCCCTCCGATCTATAATAAGTGTAGTTAAAATTTGACGAATTCAAACTAAACCACACCAGTTAATATGGATCGGAGGGAGTACTAACAATCATTGACATGAACGAGAAGGGAAAATTATAATCAGTCTAACTCTGGTTACCTGTATATTTCTGCACATTGCTGTTGGCATCCAGCTTGAACCAACTGCTGTGCCAATTTAGCAAGCAAGGGAACAAACTTGGGCTCAATAAGAGCAGGAGGGCTGTATACAGCAGCCTCCTGGCCATCGGCGCCAGCTGGTTGGTGTTTCCCACCTTCAGCCCGAGACTCAGCCGATGGCCGAAGCGTACTCGGAAGGCAGTCGAAAAGACGGTCAGGCTCCATTGGTTTGCTGCGCCAGTCAGGAGGCCGCACAATGCAAGAGTTAGCCGATGATGTCGAGGGGTAATGAAAATAAAATTAAATCGATAATGAGGCACTACAAACCTGCGTTGAGACAACTGGTTCTGGAACTCGCCCTCCATCTTCACGAGGGCCTTGGAAAGGAGGGCGTTCACGTGGCTGAGCACCCTGTCGCTGCTGCTGTAACTCCTGTTGGAGCTGAAGAAGCGCTCGATGCTCCTCAGCCGGTCGACCGCGTCCAGGAAACTTTGGAGGTTCTCGTGAGGACCTTTCTGTATCTCGCGCTCCGCCTGTCCATACATGCATACAGATTTTAATTGACACTCAACACTTGGCAAACTTAAGCTTTCACTCGAGATCTACAAATGTAGTGTAGAACAGAATGGGCCGATCACACGGAACACTGACTGACACTCGTCAGCTACGGCTTGGGCTGGAATTCCAACCGCAAGGGAGGACCTTTCTACATGCAAATAGCAATACCTCACTATGAGTATGAGAGATGGCTACAAAACAAAAAAATTGAGACTTGTTTACGGAATAAGGACCTTAAGCCTTCCATCGAATGGAAAATCCACGCCCGGTGATAATCTTAGTTACGAAAAGGTATAGCTGATAGTGTCAGCAAGCTTAAGCTTGCACTCAACACCATGAGATGGTCAAACAGAATGAACTGATTACACGCCCCTACACTGGTGTGGGGAGCTGAATTTTACACTCGTACTGCAAATCCAACTACCGCGATGGGATCCGAACAGTGTTTAGAGCACGTTCGCGGCAGCTAGCAGAGGGGGGATTCGATTGGGGCGGGGCAGGTGAAGCACAACACTGCAGGGGCGCGCGCGGGGGCAGGGGCGGGAGGTAGCGTTAATTACCTCCCGTGTCCGGTCGAACTGGGTGAGGATGACGTCGGCGGAGCGGAGGGTGCGGTCGATGTTCTCGTGGGCGGTGCGGACGGCGTGGGTGCGCAGCTGGATGGGGCGCATGGCGGCGTCGAGCGCGGAGAGGCGGCTGTCGAAGGAGCCGAGGATGGAGACGACGGCGTCCGTGGCGGCCTGGCTCCGGCCCAGCGACTCGCGCAGCAGCGCCGCGCGCTGCGCCAGGGTCTCCATCCCGCGCGCGCGCGCGGGTCCGGTAGCTTGGCGGGCGCGGACGGGAGGATCTGGGGGAGGGATCCGGGGCGGTGGGCGGAGCGGGGAGGAGCTGGACGGAGGTGGTGGGTGGAGGAGGGGGACCCGACGGCGAAGGTGGCTGGCGGAGGAAGCGAAGCAGAGAGGGAAAGGGGGAAAGCGGAGGCAGCTGAGCTGAGGAATGATTGCCAGACGGACAAGGAAGGGAAAGTGAGGAGACGGCGGCAGCGGAACGGAACTGTCGCCCGCCCGCGTGCGTGCGAGGAGTGGGCAGCTGCAGCTGCGCTGTGTTGTGTTTGTGCCAACCTGCCCTGCCCGACTGGCTGGTTTGGTTTGGACCGGCTCCCATGGGGTGGTCGTGACAGGGAGAGAGTCTCCATTTTCTCCCTTAACCGTGTTAAACCGTGCTAGAGCATCTCCCACCCGATCGCCCTACATACTAGCCCGCAACATACATGTCTGTGATGTATTGGGGTTACCGGCATCAAACATCTGCCAAAAAAAATTAGACTTTCCACACAAGTTAATCTCACAGCATTTGTGGGTAGCAAATGGTAAAGGAGAGAGTGTTTGGATGGCAGGTGAAAAATTAAAAAGAAGTGACTCATGAGATAGGTGGGGGAGAGAGAGGCTCACGATGTGGACCGGCGGGAATGTTCCTACGTGGAGTTTTGCTGCTTGCGTCGCCGGTGCCCCCGATAAGCTCCCTTCGTATAGGGTTCGCTTGGGGGGTCGTTAGAGCTTTTACTGGCCGTGTGATGACGCGGATTTTCTAGGGGGACGCTGATGTCAGCAATTTTTTTTTGGTTTGGATCCCAATAGCCGTTTGGGGGACGCTGATGCCATCAATTTTTTGGTTTGGATCCCAATAGCCGTTTGGGGGACGCTGATGCCAGCAATTTTTTGGTTTGGATCCCAATAGCCGTTTGGGGGATGCTACTAGGATCACCGGTGGAGATGCTCTTAGTACCATCTTTTATCCACGAGGAACATTGTTGTTACGTGGTGTCTTGTTTTCTTTACCTGAAAACATCTCCACATCTATGGTTTGGTGGTGGAACGGTATTGCTTCTACTGCATCGACGACATCGAACCTCGGCGGCGTGGCACATCGGGGTCTCGGTAAGGGCTGCGTGATATTGGGTGTGCGCAGGGCGGTGGTGTTGTCTTGTATCGTGGTGTGCGTCGACGGAAATCCTGGCATGGCTAAAGCGTAGATCCATGTCTTAAAGATGGGTTTGTGGAAGACGGCGGTGACAACTTATGTAGTGTGTGCATGCGGCACGCGCCGAGGGTATTCTGGACTGGTGCGTTAAACTTTTGTGATTTGGGTAGGTGGGACGTCAGGACACAACAGCCTTGATCATGCCCACCTTTCATCAAGCTTGTAGGTGTAACAATTTGTATCACCGAGAAGGTGTCTTGTAAGACTTCGGTGAAAAATCCAATGAAAAATGTTATGTCATCATTTTAATGCAGAGGCTAAGGCATATCCTCTAATTTTTTATAAAAAAATCCTTCTCTTAGTGTCTCCTAACTCATTTGAAAGAGCCATAGAGGTGGAGACGGGGAAAAGGGAATATATATAGGTTTATGTCAGTTGAAGACAGTACGATGGTTTTCCATCATGTATCTCAGAAGGAAATGAGGGTCTCTTTGATTATCTTACACTCATACAACAACCATTCGGAGTAATCTACCGTCTTTATGACGTTTTGAGCAAGTTAAATAGTCTATTCAAAATGTCTCGTAAAAATGAAACAAAGTACTCTCTCCGTCATATAAAATATGTCTTAGATTTCTCTAAATTTAGATGAAGACATAGTTTATAGAATGGAGGGATTAGAACAATGAAAAATGCGGGCCTAGACACTTCACAAGACTTGTTAGTTCTTCAGACAAAAATATCGTAGAATGTCGCGTAACGCAAGTAGGGCACCGCCGAGACAGAACCTCTCTGCTTACCCAAGTGAATTTACCAGCTCTTTTCAGCCGAGATGTCAGCGAAATTCTATGTGCAAAAATCCCACCAGATCTAGATTGCTTTGGACTACCACACAGCTCAAGCACGTGAGCACCAGCATGTAAAAGGCCAGGCCGGGCTAGGTGGACCTTCTCGTGCAGATCGTATCTGGCCCTGTTTTTCTCTCTCGTGGAAGCTAGGCCAACTCTGGTAGATCTGCCGCCAACCAAAGAATTCTGCAGTTGCCTGAACCTGAAGAAATACTCTAGCCGTATCTCAGGTAAAGACCGTTCACTCTATGGATTAATATGTTCACATCTTGTTTCGTCTCGGGGCTGATCGACTCTACACCGTCCCGCTACCTGTATGGATAAGCAGAGTAGCTTTTTGTTATTCGTTTGCGTCATCCACGCGGTAGATAGAAGCAGGGGCGGTGAAATCATCTGCACATAAAACTTCAGCGTACCGCCGCTGCCTTGTAGCTCTCGAAGGATTTGCCCTCCTGGACAAGCTCCGGATGCTTGAAGCGGAGCATCTTCATGTAGGCATCGCCGTCTCGCTCCGCCTAGAGGCGTTCACGGGCCTCTCGGTCTTCCCCTTTTCGATAAAGGGAATATATTTATATCAAAAGATATCAATTACACTCGGTCTCTGCAACAACGCAATATCCTAATAGTAGTACGGATACACACATCCAAAAAAGAAAAAAGAAAACTAAGAAAAGAAAAAGTCCCGCTATGGTATTTCAGTCCTGGCAGCAATAATACATCCACCACCAAGACAACACCTGAACTCCAGGCTCTCCATAAGTGACGTCTCCTAGAAGAAAACAGTGCACACGCGCTATCGTCGCCCATGCCGACAATGTGGTGGTCGACCGCAACATCCTCTAGCCAGGGGCTGCCAAACGAAAAGTTCAGCCACACATTCGAGCAGCGGAAGCACACCGACTTGATGGTGTACACCTTCGCCGACACCGAATGGAAAGTTTCAACCCATATGCGTTGGTAGGTGTCGCGTCGGTGATCCCTGCCACCCATGTGCCGTCTCCTCCTCCCCCCAGACCTACCTTGGGCTCCCCCTGTCTACCTACAAACTTCGACCCTCCGATTTCGCCCCCATCATTCAGAAAAGCGACATGCGCCTTTCTGGGTGGCATGGCCGTTGCATGCCCATTGGAGGTCGCTTGGTCCTTGTAAATTCGGTTCTCACTGCCATGCTCGCTCATGCCATGGCCGCCGGTCTCCTCCCGGCTGGGGTCATCGAGGCTATCGACAAACGTCGGCGCGCCTTCCTTTGGACTGGTGAAGAAACTTGCCACGGTGGGAACTGCAAAGTTGCCTGGGAGGACGTCTGTGTCCCCAAAGATCGTGGTGGGCTGGGCGTCCTCTCCATCCACGCCCAGAACTCCGCCTTGCTGATAAAGTTCCTCTCCAAACTCCACTCTGACACCACTGCTCCCTGGGCCTCCTCGGTTCCGGCGCCGAGTACGGGCTGGAACGGCACCAGAGATCTTGGAGACCTCCACCGCCTCGACACCCCCGTCTGGAAAGACATTGTGGCCGGCCTCGGTACCTTTCGTGCCACCACCAAAGTCTCTATTGCCAGCGGGACCTCGGTCGCCTTCTGGACTGACCTTTGGATTGGGACTACCCCTCTCCAGGACCGCTTCCCGGACCTTTTCTCACACTCCACCCGTCCCAACATCAATGTTGCTGCTGCTCTTGCTCCCGGCTTCCGCGACACCCTTGGACCGCGCCTCTCGCTGGCCGCGGAGACCGACCTTCGTACCCTTGCCAATGAGCTGAGCTCTGTGGCCCTGCGACATGATACCCCGGACGTTCGTTGGGACCGCCTCACTAACAAAAAACTCTCGAACAAATGTGTCTATACCAACTCTTTCAGGCATCTGAGAATAGAGGAGGCTGCCGGAAAGGTTTGGGGAAGCGCTGCCCCCCTCAAGTGCAAGATTTTATGTTGGCTCGCCTGGAAGAAGCGTCTCCCCACCAACGAGCGGCGTTTTCGACACCAGCTCAGCAACACTGCTGCCTGCCTCTCCTGCGCCCAAGATGAAGACACCGACCATCTCCTCGCCGACTTGCCCCCAAGCTCGGGAAGTTTGGAATTTCTTCTTTCCAGACTTCGACATTGGGGGGCCCTCCAACCTCACCGACCTCTGGCTGACAAAGTGCCGAAGCTACGAAGAAACCACTGTCAACACTGCTATCGTCTGGAACATTTGGAAGAGAAGGAACACCCGGACCTTCAACGATATCATCGAAGATATCTCTCTTGTCTCCAGCAGGTGTATCGAAGACATTAGACTTTGGGCTCACCGCTGTAACACACCCTCTCCCTCCCTCTATCTAAATAATTGGTGTAATAGGTTTGACCCGCCTTGAACCTCCCCTATGCCTCCTGCTTCTCTCACCCCTCTAAAACAGTTGTAATGATCCCCTGACTTTCTGTTTTATAAAGTTGTTCAGGCTGGCGTAAGCCCGCCGTAGCCCCGGTCAAAAAAAAAAAAGAGTAGTAAAGATACTTATTCTGTTTTTGATGTATAAGGCTTTCCAAAATGTTGCAATGATTTTTATACTGGTACATCACATCTCACAAAAGTTGGTATGCTGCAAGGACCAGAGTTCCAAATTTCACGTCTTAAGTCCTATTGGACGGTGTGTGAGGGGTCTTTTTTCTCCATTTCACCAGCCAACGCTTAGCATCAGCCTTTGTTTTTTTCGGTGCGGGGAACATGATGTAAGAGGATGGACGGTGAAAATTCATTTGTTAGAGAAAAAATAGATATACAATCGTGCTCTCTAGAAACATCGCTCAACATATTATTTAGACATTTATAGAAATCTACATTTGTAGAAATCTACAAAGATTTAAGTATGTCAAAACATAGGCTAGCACAAATAAATAAGTATAAGTATGATGAAATAATTTACCAAAAAGTGTGATGGTGTATTTTGAACTCACTCAAATATTTGTGATTCGATTTATAAGTTTTTTCAAGTCCAGTGAAAAATTAAGAAAAAGACTAGCCACCTATTGTGGCATATTAAAGTTCTAGTTTAACCGACATACATTTGAATGATACAAACTACATCAAATTAGGGACATTGTATCTTTCTAATTTGGCGATAGATTTGTTGACCAAATGAATTCGAAAGAAGTAAAAAAAGTTCAATATAAATAATTGATAATTGTTTTTTTCTTGTTGGGGCCAATAAAGGTGATGTGTGACGTAGTGGCAATGCAAGTCATTGATTCGTAGTGGTTGACGGTGGATGGATATGAGTGTGATCAATTTTGAGATCCCAAGATGACCGAGCGCTCTTGATCGACGTGGACGGGTTCAATGTCTCGACGGGGTGCAATGGAGTGCACAAGCTCAACACCATGATCCGTGTCATGAACCCGTACGATATCAAGCTCACCATGATGGATCCAAATAAAATAGATGGTACGTAGAGTATAACCAAAGCATGGAACGGCACAAACATGGGTCGGAGTGGTTTGACCACCGGTTGCGGCTTGTGATGCTCCGGCACTTTGATGATGTTGCTTTTGTATGCTCTATGTTTTGTCTAGGCATTGGAACCTTGAATTCATGTTTCAATTAATTTTTTTTCATTTGAACTATATTGAAATCAAAGTAGAGTTCGAATAAAGTATGCACACATACCTACGAGAAATTGAAGAGACGCATTTTAGACATAGTTTTAAAAACCGGACCGGTTCAGTGGTTCAATCGGAAAAAACCTGAACCGATGATATACTGGGTTTTGAAGAGGCACCGGTCCAAACAGCAAAAAACGAGTAAAATAAGATGTCACGGGAGAAATTAAACTCTAAACATTCAGCTAGGGCGAAATAGCACCACATAATACCCATGCCACTTGGACTCACAATGTTTTGTGATTACGTATTGAATATACTCCATAATATATGCCTTTTATGGTAGTTTTTCTCCAAAATTTGTTTAAATTTTAACTAAAACTAATGGTTTTTTATCGCCATCGAACCAGATGAACCGGTAGTCCAAACAACAAACCAGTGAACTAATCGCCTCACTAGTTCAATCACCAGTCCAGTTTTCTTAACTATGATTTAAGACGATCTCGAAAAAACTGCATTCTTCATGCCCTCTAAAATACACCTGGCATCTGTGCCAACGGAGCTACGATTACCGGTTCTTTACTTGTTTTGGCAGGTGTTCTTTTTCGCCAGGATGTGTGTCCCTGCAGAGCAACTTGTTTTGGAGCGTTGGGTCCTGATTCATAAGCAACCAATACAAAATCGAATTTTTGTGTCAAAAAAATAAATACAAAATCAAATTACATGAATGAAACAAGCGTAAAAGCTAGTAGACAGATAATGAGAAAATAGTTGTCCGAAAGTTTAGAAATATACATAATTATTTCTAGGGTTTTATGCACTCGTCGAAGCTAGCAGCCTCCGCCAAACTACTCCAACTTAACCTAGATGCACGTGGGAAGAGATGCTAACCTCTACCATTGCTAGATCCAAAGAAGCATCATCATCAATAAGGATTTATGAGTCGATAAACATGCCCACTGCAAGCTACGGGGCATATTTCACTATGGCGTCGGTTGGGGATGTCCTCGTGTTGCCTTGGACCAAGCTAGATCCACCGCATCCCATCGATGAACTCGGGAAATAACGAGAGATCTATCACCTTCGGACTGGCATCCATCCTGTCACCCTGGGCCCCACCGTCGATGTCGATAACGGTGAACCTGAGCGACACACCGAAAATCCGATCTCGCCATATCTGAAAAACAACGAGAAGACGAAGCTTTGATCTCAACAATCGACGAGTTGACGCATCCATTAACTCCAAGGCGCTATCATGAAGGTAACCGCCGATTGACAAGTAGAGATGAGGTAGATTTATTCTCCCGGTTGCTGCTCCCACCCCCGCCACCCACAAGGGCAGCACAAAATGCAAACTCCAACGCTGCTAATTTTTGTAAATAGTGTGTTAATTCGGCGGGAACCGATTAAACAGCAAAGGCGCTTGATGGTTCAGTACTCGACTGTTGGGATGCATTGGCCACCAAGTAAACTGTACGTGCGTACGGACTGGAAGTGATCGGTTAGAAGAGTTGCTTCTTGGCTGAGATTTAACCCCTCGCCGTATATGTACATATCACACTATCGTCACGTGACGGGCGTTCATTGCATTTCCGTGCTACTAGCACATATCCTTGTCGACCAATAAACGCGTACGGAGTACCTCTTTCTTTTTCCTGCAAAAAGTAAGAGCCTAATCCATAACTGAGTTCTCGCCATCTTTCTGGAATAGAGACAACTGAACCACTAACTAATTTAATCTTGTGTAAGTAGGCTGCACGCCCGTAGGTTTCTGCCATCTGATAGAAAACGCAAGGTAACCACACAACACATCAGCCACGTTTCAGAGAATTGACTGACAGTTTTCTACTCCTCTTACCTCATCGCGAGACTTGTTAGCCCAAGTCCAGAAGCAGAGGATAAGCATACACATAGTTTCCATGATCTTTTTGGTGTCACTGTATTCAGCGATGGAAACGTTTCGCCAAACTGGCCAAACAATGCTCCATCAAGATCAGGCGCCGTCCAAGAGGAAGAAGAAAGATGGTGTACAATCATTTCAAGAAAAGGAAGAAAAGAAAAACGAGCATATATTTAGAGAAAACGAGGGAAGAAACCATTCACTGGTGGAAAAAGGGGCTTTGGTCGCGGTTGGCAACTGCCATTAGTCGCGGTGGCCCAACCGCGACCAAAGTAGCGCGACTAGCGCCTCTTTAGTCGCGGTTCCTTACGAACCGCGACTAAAGGCCCATCCACGTGGGCCGCAGGCGAGCGCCAGGGCGGAGGACCTTTAGTCGCGGTTCTTCTGGCCAACCGCGACTAAAGGCCTCCGCAGGGTTTAGGGTTTAGCCCCCCCCCCCCTCCCCCTAAATCTGGTTTCTTTTTAATTTGTATTATTTTATTTCTTTTGGGTTTTAATTTTGAAGGAGTTTCACATATTCTACGGTACTGTATACATACATGCATATGAATGTACAATTTCAAACAAATTTGAAATTAGAACCAAAAAGAATTCAAGAGGAATATACAATATATATTCAATATCGGATGACCATATACAATATATATTCAATATCGGATGACCATATACAATTTTGAACAAGTTAGTTACAAATTCCGGTGCACATAAAGATCTACGTCATCGTAATAGTGTTCTCCTCTAGGATCGATGACTTCCTCGCCAACCATCCAGCCTAGTTCCTCTTGAAGTGGTCGGAAGCGAGCTTCTGGACTAAGCGTCTTCCGGAGGTTATTCCTCGAGATGTTGTTCTCACACGTCCGGTCCCGCTCATTGCAGTATCTCCGGATGCTCTCACAAACATAGTATCCACATAGATTGGTCCCCGGTGGCCGAGTATCCCCGGCCGTCCGCACCGCCATTTTAAAATGTAGCTCTTTTTTGAATTCACCGACCTTGGTATCTACGAACCGTCTCCAAACCCTACGAGGCAAAGAAAATTAAATAAACAAGAGAGTTATTAATTAGTTACTTGATATTAGGAAATGATGAACGAAATAGGCCGATCGATATAGAGCGCAAATGAATGAAAATAATTACTTTTGCAGCATTTTTATCATGTCGCCCCAAAGCGCCGGATCCATATTCAGAGAGTCGTGGACGAGAACTGAGGAGGTCTGAACTTTAATTACCATAAGAATCCAGGTGGAACCTCGCGGACACGATACATGCACAACCATGCATAACTCATCGATTAGCCACATACCATGCATGGAGTAAACAAAAGAGAATGTGCTCAAGACAGAAACACTCACCCAAAATGGTAAGGAAATAGAATATCACTTTTCTCTTGCTGTTTTCTAATAAACCGCCACAGGTCTTCCTCCACGTCGGCGGGGTGGTGTTCTAACACATATGAATTAACGATGTGTGGGTCAATGAACCCAACATCATGGATGTTCCTTATTCGCATTTCCCGCTTCTTCATTCTCGCATAATATATAGCGTACACAACAAGATAGTTAGGACAATATATATATATATATAGTGCAGCAATGAACGAGATGGGGTAGAAATTAATAAATCACTTACGTAACGTAGCAACCGATGATAGATTTGTCGAGGTCGCGCAGATTGAACAGACTGGAACAATTCACTCGCAGGAATTTGTACCCAGTAACGTTTGAAGTGATGCACATATTTAACTTCCGCATAGATATAGTCTTTGGCGTTTTCATGTTTTATGTAACCCTTGTACCAATTTAGCAGTACCTTTCATTTGTCGAGGTAGATCCTCTTCTCGCGCAGGCTCGATGAGAGGGCCATTCTTCACATATGTAAATACTACGTCCTTCATTGGCGCCTCATCAAGGCCTAACAAGTGCACGAAGAGTGATACCTAACTCGGCCGCTTGTTCTCTGGCACTCGTTACAGTCAATCCATAAGCTGCCGCAGCTGCTATGATATCGGGGGCATCCGGATCGGCGGCTTGCACTATGAGCGGGGCGATCGATTGTTTACTTTGTTCCCCGAGCTGGGCAACTTCTTTCCCCTTTCTAATTTTGACTCGGCCTCGTCCTTCAAGGCTTTCTTCTCCGCCAACTCTTTCCTCGTTCTTGAACGCGAGTGCTTGCCTACGAAGTTCACGTAAATAGTCGTCGAGCAGATTCTTCGCGGCTTGGGACGCGTGTGTTCAAAAATGACTTAGCCCACCGCTTTTCCTTGTCGAATATACCGGCTTGGGCTCGCCCTCTATTTTCTTCTTGACGCTCGCCTTCCATTTCTCTAAATCAGCAGCCGCGCCCGCCTCGACTTCCTCGGCACTACTTTCCCAAGGCCTCGTGGGGAGAGGCTTCATGATACCTCCGGTACCTTTGTTTTCTTAGGTACGTAAGGGTCCGGGTTAATAACCCAGGACCGCTCTCGCTTCTTCGCCGGAGGTGGATTGGGGGGCGGTACCGGTGTCCGATCACCCGCCGGACGAGGATCGGGGGCGGCGTCGGCCGACGTGAATGAGGTGTATTAGGTGAAGCACCACCGCCACCGTCACCGCCACCGCCACCGTCACCGCCACCACCACCGCCACCGTCACCGCCACCGCCACCACCACCACCGTACGGGGTGGACTTGTTGGCGCCTCGCCCGGAAACTTGATAAATTTCTTCTCGCCATAGAATGAACTCGGCGCTTGACATCTCCAAGTCTTTTCACCCCTTCGGTGTAGCAATGTCAATGTCCAGGTCCTCAAACCCTTGGACTATCTCCTCCACCGTGACACGAGCATAGCCATCTTGAATGGGGTTGTTGTGGTGGAGTGCTCCGGTGGTAAAGCACCGCCGATGGCTACCTTCATGGACATGTTCCCGATAGGATAATACGGATGACATGCTTTCATCTCCTTTATATCGTCCACGGGGTAGCGAGGAGGCTCCGGTGCAGTAATTTCGACTCACCGCAGGCTCCGGTGCAGTAATTTCTATCGTCGGTGCACCAGCCCGGTGAGGCCTCCGTGGAAGCCACGCCGCTTCTTCTCCGCTGCCGGCTTCCGAGATCCATTGGATGATCTTCATGCCGCGCCCGAGCTGCCTCTCTTTCGGCTACTAGTACACTCACGGTTTTCTTCATCACATCCATTTCCGTTACCAACTGCGCCACAACATCTTTTTCCCGATCCATCTTTCTCTTACGGCTTCTGTAACCGTACGGGTCATCGTTCTGGGGGAACCCTATTTTCCACGGAATGGGCCCCATGCCTCGTATACGTCCTCCGTGTTCAGGATTCCCGAGGGCTTTTGTCAGGGCGTCGTTCTCTCTATTGAACTTGATCTTCCCCTCTTGAGCATCCCTCATTGCCTCAATAAGCTTTTTGGTGGGTGTAATTATTTTGCCCTGATAAACACACTCCCTCGTCTCCGGGTTCGCCGATCCCCCATGCCCGTACCACCAGCTTTTGGCCCTTGGGTCCCATCCCTCCGTACCTGGACGGATTCCTCGCGCCCTCAGCCTCGTTCTCCATCTTCTCCCACCTAGGCTGCCAAAAGCGATACCCTCCTCGGCCCCATTTTATGATTGTACTCCTTCTTGGCCGCATTTTCCTTATTTTTTTCGATAGTTCAAGGAACTGCTCCGATTTCTTTTGCTTCACAAATTCTCGCCAATCATGTTGCAGCTTCTCATATTGTCCTTTGAAATCCGGAGTCTTGCCCTGGTTGACAAAGTCATGGGCTAGATTTTGCTTGTATTTCCGAATGCGTTGGCCATCCTAGAAAGAGCGAACTGTTTGACTAGCTTGCGCCTCTTCTTGTTTTCCGCAATCTTGTTACCCTCCTCATCGTATTTGCGGTATTCGGAGGTAGAACGAAATGTTCCATAAGCTTGTTGAAGCAATCTTTTTTTCTCTCTTATCGACAAAAGTGAAACCAACACGTGCCTTCTTTGGCTCATTCCACTCCTCGGCGGGTGATCGAGACGTTGTCTCTAACAACGGCTCCGCATTGGCTGACAAACTTGGTGGCGTTCTTGCTGGGCTCCAGCGGCCTGCCGGCTGCTTCGTCGACAACATCGATGGTGCATGTTTCTCCTGCTTTCATCGTCTTGGTTGCGCCACGCTTTGACGACGTACTCGATTTTTTCGACGATCCGGCCGAGGGCTAAAATAAGAAAGAGAGTCGCGCGCGTTAGTACACACACATTTATTCAAATCAGCTTAGTTGTATCACCGTACGCTCAATATGTATATATATATACCTCGGCGCCGGAGGTGGTTGCTACTTCCAATTGAAGATCGTCGTTTATCGACGTTTCTTCGGCATCATCCGCTTGCCGACGGCGCCCTTCATCTTCACACTCAAGGTTCGTATAAGAAGAGATATCATCTTCTTTCTTCTCCGGTCGGCACATATGGAATATCGCCTTTTATGATGCCGAACATATGGTCTTCGCCGTCCGGATCATAGTTGTCCGTAATCGGGTCAGCTCTATCGTCCGCCATATGTCGATCCCGAAAACATGTAGTAAAAACAAATTAATTGTGTATATGCATTATCACATCTCTTCTACATATAATTAAACAGAGAGGGCGACGAGCGGGAGGCGAGAGGGGGACGCGTGTTATATGCGGACGATCGACCTCGCAATGACCGCGTGGCGGTGGCGAACCGGTGGCGAAAGGGCGCGGCGGTGGCGGTGCCGACGACACATAACCCTCGCCGCCCCTCTCGATCCCAAAAACACCGCGCGTATACGGAGGGGGCGACGAGCGCCGCCGGCCCCCTCCGTATACGCGCGGTGGTAGCTGGTCACCGCGGAAGCGCGTTCCCATGCCGAGGTGGGCGCCGTCGGTGGGGAAGGAGGACGTACGGGGAAGAAAAGTCGACGAGCACGGGATTTTTCATAAATTTGACTTAGTTAAAATTTAGTTCTTTTTACACAATTTTTTTTAAGTCAAATTGTAGTTCTTCTTTTACACAAACTTTAAACTTAAATTTTACACTATTTTTAAGTTGCAATATACTTAAAACTATTTTTCATTTAAAGTTACAATATTTTTAAGTCGAATAAAAATTTGAAGTTACAAATTACTTAAAACTATTTTTCATTTAAGTTACAATTTGTAAGTTACAAATTTTGAAGTTTTAATTTTTAAGTACTATTTTTTGTTAAGTATTTTTTTGTTAAGTACTTAGTTACAAATTAAAAAAAAAAAACAAAAAAAAAAAAGTGGGACGGCTAGGCGCCCCCGGCCCTTTCTCTCTCTCCTTACTCTCTCGTTCTCTCCGTTCTCTCGCACACACGGCCGGCGCGCGGCGCGGCGAGGGGCACACGGCCGGCGGCGGCGATCCGAGACGGCGGCACGGCAGCGGCGGCGGCGATCCGAGACGAGTCCTTACGCTCTCGCGCCGTCGTCCCCGGCGGCGGCGATCTCCGTGGCGGCGGCGGGCGCGGCACCGGCCGGCTAGCGCGCGCGCGGCGACGACGAGGAGCGCGCGGCGACGACGAGGATCGAGCGCGGCGCGGGTCGACGACGACGAGGATCGAGGACGGCGGGCGCGCGACGGGCAGCCTGGCGGCGGAGAAGATCGAGCGCGCGGCGAGCGCACGAGCGGGCGAGGAAGAAGAACCGCTGCGCCCGCGGGCGGCGCGGGTATTTAAAGGGAGGCGATTTAGTCGCGGTTGGTGTGGCCAACCGCGACTAAAGGGTAACCTTTAGTCGCGGTTGGCCACACCAACCGCGACTAAATCCCTTTTTTTCGCCCCTTTTTTGGTTCCCGCGGAAATGAGGCCAACCGCGACTAAAGGCCTATTTCGAAATTTTTCCTATTTGTAAATGTTATAAATACAAAATAATATATCAACAAATTTAGAAAAATAAAACTAATTCATTTCTAAATGTGAAAAATATAAATAATATATCAACAAATTTAGAAAAACAAAACTAATTCATTTCTAAATGTGAAAAATACAAAATAATATATCAACAAATTTAGAAAAATAAAACTAATTCATTTCTAAATGTGAAAAATACAAATAATATATCAAAAAAATTAGAAAAATAAAACTAATTCATTTAAAAATCTTAAAAATACAAATAATATATCAAAAAATTCAGAAAAATAAAACTAATTCATTTCTAAATGTGAAAAATACAAATAATATATCAAAAAAATTAGAAAAATAAAACTAATTCATTTAAAAATCTTAAAAATATAAATAATATATCAAAAAATTCAGAAAAATAAAACTAATTCATTTCTTCACCGTCTTCCCTCCTCTTTCTTCCCGCCAATTTCTTCCCGCCTCTTTCTTCCCGCCTCTTTCTTCCCGCCTCTTTCTTCCCGCCTCCTGTCTTCCCGCTCCCATTTCTCCCGCCATTTCTCACTACATATATGTTGCCCGGCTTGGCCAGCATTATCACATCTCTACAATCTCTCATCACTCTCTCATGGCTTTCACCGCACCCACTCTAACCTACCGAGCGAGTGGAGGAGCTTTGCGCCTCGAACTACCCTTGCCCACCGGGCTACCGCGTCCCCGCCGGCCGGAGCCTAAGCGCCGGCGGCGTGCCGGTCCCTCCCGTCCCTCGTGGTACCGCGCGCCGGGCGGCCATCACGAACCACTACTACCTCGACCTCACGCCGGAGCAGCGGATGAATCCCCGCCGGCATCCCGATAACCAAGCATACTTGGGACGCCTTCTTCATCAATCGGCGTGAGAGGGCGCTCGCCGGGTATGAGGAGGACGGTCTGCATCCCGGGAACTTCCACGAGGCCGGCCGTCGGCTATGGTGGTACGGCCGGACTCCGCAGAGCGTCATGGACTACATCACGGCCGGCGATATCCCCCGCCCTGCGCTACCCTCGGTTCGAGCCACGAGCGCCGCCCGACGACGAGCCGACGACAAGCAGCGACGACGGCGCCGGCAACTTAGAAGGCGACGACTACCAGGTACAACGGCGGCGGCTATGAAGACTACGAGTATGCATATTATACGCCTAGGCAGGAGTATGACTAAATCACTCCAAATTTCATGTATGCAGGAGTATGACTTAGTCACTCCAAATTTCCTGTACGCAGGAGTATGACTTAGTCACTCCAAATTTCATGTATGCAGGAGTATGACTTAGTCACTCCAAATTTCATGTATGCAGGAGTATGACTGAATCACTCCAAATTTCATGTATCATCAGTGCTATCTCGAGTCAATTGAATCATTCGAAAATGGACACCAAACACATCACGGGTAATATAATTCACATGATTCATTCAACAAAGTTTGGTACAATAAATTATTACACATCATTTCTTCCCTTGTGTCCCTGCTTGCTTACGATTGTGCCGTATCCATGGAGCATCCTCATCATTTAACTTAATGCTTGGGTCGGTGTTCACTTTGAAGGGCGGAATTTCAGCAAACATATTATAATCTTCCGACATGTCCGTCTTGTCCTCCACTCCCACGATGTTTCTTTTCCCCGAAAGAACAATGTGGCGCTTTGGATCATCGCATGATGTACCGATCGTTTTCTTATCTTTCCGTTTCCTCGGTTTGCTACTCATGTCCTTCACATAGAAAACCCGAGCGACATCTTTCGCTAGGACGAATGGTTCGTCAAGGTAACCAAGATTGTTGAAATCCACCATTGTCATTCCGTATTGCTGGTCCACCTTTACCCCACCTCCTGTTAGCTTGAACCATTTGCACCGGAACAAAGGGACCCTAAAGGAGGGTCCATAGTCAAGTTCCCATATCTCCTCTATGTAACCATAATATGTGACCTTTTGCCCATTCTCGGTTGCTGCATCAAAGCGGACACCACTGTTTTGGTTGGTGCTCTTTTTATCTTGGGCGATCGTGTAAAATGTATTCCCATTTATCTCATACCCTTGGAAAGTCGTTATAGTCGAAGATGGTGTCTTGGCCAACATGTACAGCTGATCTACAACCTTATTGTCACTCATTAAATGTTTTCTCAACCAACTGCCGAAAGTCTCCATGTGGGCCTTCCTAATCCAGGATTCGAGCTTCCCGGGGTTGTCCGAGCGTAAAATATTCTTGTGTTTCTCAAAGTACGGAGCCACCAAGCTGGAATTGGTCAGAACCGTGTGGTGTGCTTCGACTCGGAGAATGGCCGTCCATACATATCATTGATTTCCTTCCGATCGTGCCTTTTCCACTTAGTCTCCCCTCGTGCCGCGATTGAGGAAGACCAATCGGCTTAAGGTCGGGAACAAAGTCAACACAAAACTCAATTACCTCCTCATTTCCATAGCCCTTGGCGATGCTTCCTTCTGGCCTAGCACGGTTACGAACATATTTCTTTAATATTCCCATGAACCTCTCGAAGGGGAACATATTGTGTAGAAATACAGGACCGAGAATGGAAATCTCATCGACTAGGTGAACCAGGAGGTGCGTCATAATATTGAAGAAGGATGGCGGGAACACCAACTCGAAACCGACAAGACATTCGATCACATCGTTCCGTAACCGTGGTAGAACTTCTGGATTGATTACCTTCCGAGAGATTGCATTGAGGAATGCACATAGCTTCACAATGGGCGGTCGAACATTTTCCGGCAGAGCCCCTCAAAGCAATCGGAAGCAATTGCGTCATAATCACATGGCAGTCGTGAGACTTCAGTGTTTTGGAACTTTTTCTCCGCCATGTTTATTATTCCCTTTATATTGGACGAGAATCCCGACGGGACCTTCATACTCGCTCGGCATTCAAAAAAGATGACCTTCTCTTCTTTGGTCGGAGCGTAGCCGGCACGACCTTGAAACCGTTCCGGATGCCGGTCATCGTGGTCTTTCAAACTTTGCTCGGTCCCGCCGTGCTTCCTTTGTATCATTTGACTTCCCATACACGCCCAAGAAGCTTAGGATGTTCACGCAAATATTCTTCGTAACGTGCATCACGTCGATTGCAGAGCGGACTTCTAGGACTTTCCAATATTCTAGCTCCCGTAATATAGATTTCTTCTTCCACATGGCTACGTGCCCGTCAGCTCCCTTCGGAACCGATTGTCCGCCAGGACCCTTTCCAAAGATGACTTTCAAACCCTTGACCATATCAAATACCTCAGCACCGAGCAGTGTTCCGCAGGCTTCGGCCGGTGATCTGCCTTGCCGTTGTAATGCTTGCCTTTCTTTCTTACTCGGATGACCTTTCGGAAGAAATCGACGATGCCCAAGGTACACGTTCTTCTTACAATTTGGCAAATGTACACTTTCGGTCTCATGTAAGCAGTGCGTGCATGCATTGTATCCCTTATTTGACAGATCCCGAAAGGTTACTAAGAGCAGGCCAATCGTTGATGGTTACGAAAAGCAACGCTCGTAGGTCAAATTCCTCTTCTTTGTGCTCATCCCACACACGGACACCAGGTCTGCCCCACAGTCTGTAAAAGTTCATCAACTAATGGCCTTAGGTACACATCGATGTCGTTGCCGGGTTGCTTCGGACCTTGGATGAGCACCGGCATCATAATGAACTTCCGCTTCATGCACAACCAAGGAGGAAGGTTGTAGATGCATAGAGTCACGGGCCAGTGTGCTATGGCTGGAGCTCGCTCGCCAAAAGGATTCATGCCATCCGTACTTAGACCAAATCTTATGTTCCTTGCGTCGCCTGCAAAATCTTTGAACTCTCTCGTCGATCTTTCTCCATTGCGTTCCATCTCGCGGGGTGTCTCAACTCCCCGTCCGACTTACGGTCCTCTTTGTGCCATCGCAACAACTTGGCATGCTCTTTGTTCCTCGAACGTACGTTTCAACCGTGGTATTATAGGAGCATACCACATCACCTTGGCGGGAACCCTCTTCCCGGGTTTCCGGCCCTCAACATCGTCACCAGTGGTCATCGCCTCCGATCTTATAACGCAATGCAAGTGCATACCGGGCATTCATTCAAATTCTCGTATTCACCGCGGTAGAGGATGCGATCGTTGATGCATGCATGTATCTTCAGTAACCTCTAAACCTAGAGGGCAGTACAACCTTCTTTGCTTCGTACGTAGTGGCGGGCAACTCGTTATTCTTTGGAAACATATTCTTCAACATTTTCAGCAAGTTTTCAAATGCCGAGTCAGCTACACCTGCTCGTGCCTTCCATCTCAGCAAATCCAGTGTGCAGCCCAGCTTTTTCAGACCATCATCGCATCCGGGTACAGCGCCTTCCTGTGATCCTCTAACATGCGATCCAAATTCTCCCTCTCTTTTTCAGTTTCGCAGCGTCTCCGTGCATCAGCAATGGTCCGACCAAGATCATCAACGGGATCATCACGTGCCTCTTCTTCACCTTCCCCTTCACCTTCCCCTTCACCTTCAGCATCCTCCATGAAAGTATCACCGAAATGAGCAAGATAGCTTTCATCATTGAAATCATCCCCTTCTTCATCTTCTTCCATTATAACCCCTCTTTCTCCATGCTTGGTCCAACAATTATAGCTTGGCATGAAACCGTGCCGAGCTAGTGCATGTGAACATCTCTTGAGGAAGAGTAACCATTCTGATTCTTACATTTAACACATGGACAGATAACAAAACCCCCTCGCTTGTTCGCATTGGCCACTACGAGAAAATCTTTCAAACCCGCACCGAACTCGCCGGAGAGTCGGTTACCGTACATCCATTGTCGATTCATCTGCATTATTATAATATAAAATATATAATTAACCATCATGCATTTGTTAAACTAACTAGCTACAAACAATATAAATTAAACAATGAACTACACACACATGCACATTTTATCAACGACACATCAAAGGTTCAAGTTGCTAACCGCGATCGAGGAGGAAAAAATAAATGAGAAAGCTCAAGTGTGGCTCCAACACTTCATATCATGTTTGTTTCATGCTCTTGGGGCATTTCATCAAACACCTTATGTGCATAAGAGGAACCAAAAGCAAACCTAACACCCACTTGTGAAGCTTGTGAAGAGAATGGCACCAAATGGCTAAGTGTTGGCTGCTGGATGGGTATATATAGGGGAGGGGCTTTAGTCCCGGCTGGCTCCGGCCAACCGCGACTAAAGGCCTTCGGGCACTTTAGTCGCGGTTGGCCTGGCCAACCGCGACTAAGGCCCCCACGTGCACCAGCTGGCCACCGTGCGCCCTGGGCCCAGGCCTTTGGTCGCGGTTCGCCACACGAACCGCGACTAAAGACACCATTAGTCGCGGTTCCTTTACCTTCGCGACTTATGGGGCTTCCCGGAAGCCTGTTTTTCCACCAGTGATTCCGTCTGCGATCCTACAGTTCGCGGCCAAAACATGTACGCTGTTCCTTTAAAAACAACTTGCTCAACTTATTTTGAGATATCCATCTTGGCTGAAAGACATGGCCTCTCATGCAATCCAAAGTCCTATGGTTGACATGTCCTCCGGAAGTAGTGATTCCAAGGTTTGACTTTTTTGTATGTACCACCACCATAGTCAACGCACACTGAGTGTCGATTCTTCTTGGAAAGTACGTCGCTGAATCCGTCACCAGGTGAGAAACAAGGCACGCCACTGTTCCGCGTGCCAAAGGAATGTGCAGTGCGTGTATGCACAGCCGTATGTCCGTACAGGGTCAGAACATCTTAGCATTTCGACGCAAACGGCCTCGTTAGCACGGCTAAAAAAATAGGTCCACACCTTACCTAGCGGCTTGACGCGAATTGACGGGGCTAAACAGCGGGATGTAAATGCGGCTCAAATTTACGCCACGAAAGCGTTTGCGCGGTCAAGGCGCCGGATGCAATGTGTGTCCGCGCCCTATCGGCATGGGTCTCCCTGGCAGCGGGCGATAGGCCGCAACAATTAGGCCAATCGCTTCGGGCTCTTCGCTTATGTGCCTGCGCGTCCGCCATCAATGGCACGCTTTGTCTTGAGCGGACGCACCAGGTCTAGCGGGGGGGAGGGGGAGAATAGTCTTCTGCGCCGCCATCAATTGCACGTGGCTTCGAGTCCCATCCTCGTTCTTAAAAGGCCACTGGCAACATCCTGCCATCGCCCTCTCATCGCTCACACCCCGTCGTCTACCTTTGGTCAAGCGACGTTAATGGCGTCCCAGCTTTTTCAGGCGATACAGGGACGCGTCTCATCGTGCATGGCCGCATGGCCATCCGCACCAGCGTTTGTCCAACGCCCCGCTGCCACTTCGCATGCCGCCGTTGTACACCGCTTTCTTCCCCATACCAATCTCTCGCCGCTCCAACCTCTCGCCACTGCCAAATCTCCTCCTCCCTCACCAATGTCGTCCTTGTCATCCCGCAAGATCGCCGCGGCGAACGGCTTCGGCCGCGGCAACCTCACCGTGGCGAAGGCGTGGGCGCTGTACCGCCCGGGATATCCCGTCTCGCTGGACATGCGCCTGTCAAGCAGCGGCGGGTGGAGGATGACCGTCAACAGCGTAGGCGTCCCGGCGACGGAGCGCTGGAGGGACGCGATCAGGGCCCGGTGATACGTCTCCAACGTATCGATAATTTCTTGTGTTCCATGCCACATTATTGATGTTATCTACATGTTATATGCACACTTTATGTCATATTCGTGCATTTTCTGGAACTAACCTATTAACAAGATGCCGAAGTGCCGGTTCTCGTTTTCTCGCTGTTTTTGGTTTCAGAAATCCTAGTAACGAAATATTCTCGGAATCGGACGAAATCAACGCCCAAGTTCCTATTTTCACCGGAAGCATCCAGAACACCCGGGAAGGACCAGAGGGGGGGCACTGGGCCCCCAGACCCTAGGCCGGCGCGGCCCAGGCCCTGGCCGCGCCGCCCTATGTTGTCGTCCCCCGTAAGCCCTCCTGCGCCGCCTCTCCGCCTATATAAAGCCCCTGACCTAAAAACCTCGGGGCGTTCGACGAAAACCACAGAAACCTTCCAGAGCCGCCGCCATCGCGAAGCCAAGATCTGGGGACAGAGAGTCTCTCGTTCCGGCACCCTGCCGGAGCGGGGAAGTGCCCCCGGAAGGCTTCTCCATCGACACCGCTGCCATCTCCACCGCCATCTTCATCACCGCTGCTGCTCCCATGAGGAGGGAGTAGTTCTCCATCGAGGCTCGGGGCTGTACCGGTAGCTATGTGGTTCATCTCTCTCCTATGTGCTTCAATACAATAATCTCATGAGCTGCCTTACATGATTGAGATTCATATGATGATGCTTGTAATCTAGATGTCATTATGCTAGTCAAGTGAGTTTTACTTATGTGATCTCCGGAGACTCCTAGTCCCACGTGTGTAAAGGTGACGAGTGTGTGCACCGTGTGGGTCTCTTAGGCCATATTTCACAGAATACTTATTCACCGTTGAATGGCATAGTGAGGTGCTTATTTATATCTCTTTATGATTGCAATGTGTTTGTATCACAATTTATCTATGTGCTACTCTAGTGATGTGTTATTAAAGTAGTTTTATTCCTCCTTGCACGTGTGCAAAGGTGACAGTGTGTGCACCGTGTTAGTACTTGGTTTATGCTATGATCATGATCTCTTGTAGATTGCGAAGTTAACTATTGCTATGATAATATTGATGTGATCTATTCCTCCTACATTTGCATGAAGGTGACAGTGTGCATGCTATGCTAGTACTTGGTTTAGTCTTTTGATCTATCTTACACTAAAGGTTACTAAAACATGAGCATTATTGCGGAGCTTGTTAACTCCGGCATTGAGGGTTCGTGTAATCCTACGCAATGTGTTCATCATCCAACAAGAGTGTAGAGTATGCATTTATCTCGTTCCGTTATGTGATCAATGTTGAGAGTGTCCACTAGTGAAAGTCTAATCCCTAGGCCTTGTTCCTAAATATCGCTATCGTCTGCTTGTTTACTCGTTTTCATCGCGTTACTACTCGCTGCATTACTATCGCTTGTTTACTGTCCCGGGCAAAGCACTTTTCAGGTGCCGTTGCTACTACTTATTCATACCACCTCGTATTTCACTATCTCTTCGCCGAACTAGTGCACCTATTTGGTGTGTTGGGGACACAAGAGACTTCTTGCTTTGTGGTTGCAGTGGTTGCATGAGAGGGATATCTTTGACCTCTTCCTCCCTGAGTTCGATAAACCTTGGGTAATCCACTTAAGGGAAACTTGCTGCTGTTCTACAAACCTCTGCTCTTGGAGGCCCAACACTGTCTACAAGAATAGAAGCACCCGTAGACATCACCCGGCGGTCTCGCCTCACCACCGAGGAGCGGGCCGATCCAACCTGGGCAGCCACCGGCAACGACGCCTGGTGGGTCGCCTACTTCCAGGCGCAACACGGCGTCGAGATGAACACCACCGCCGACCTCGTCGGCCGGCGGAATAGCTGGAACAAGGACGGGCGCCTCCTCGTCTGGGGCGTTCCGGGACGCACCCTAGAGCACGTCGTCGACGGCATCCAGAACGGCGCTCCGAGGCTGGAGACGTCTTCGTCGCCGCCACCATGTCCTGCAGCGCGCTGGCAGCCGAGGAGGACGTACTCGTCCTCCTCCAACTCTTCCTCGTCAGGGTCGGCGCGATCGACGCCTTCCTCGTCGCACTGCGCCGCGCCCTACACCGTCCCCAAGCGTGAGGTGAAGGAGGAGCCGGAGTTCGCGACGCCGCCCGTCAATCCGAGGCGCGGCGACAGCGGCAGTCGACAGCAGCAAAGGTGCGCCGGCGGCGCCCTCCTCATCCCGAAGTCGGAGGTGAAGGAGGAGCAGGACGACGAGGCAGCCGGGAAGGCGGTGCTGCTGGCGGAGTACGAGCAGCAGCAGCGTCTCATCGCCAGCAGCGACGACCCCGAGGACTGCCCTAGCTTGCGAGCGGCGTGCTTGTCGTAGTTGAACGACAAGGACGTCTGGAGGGGCGACCTCGAGGCCGCAGTCGCCATGTCCATCCGCGACACCGAGAAGCCGCTCGTGGACCTCACCGACGACGGCGTGGCTAGGCCAAGCGGCGTGGTGAAGGACGAGCCCATCGACGAGCCCGACGAGCGCGTCAAGCAGGAGGTCGTCACCGACGACATGTACAACTTCCACCATTGCTACGACGTCTCTAACCGCGCAAGTACTACTAGATTAGGGTTTAGTTTCATCGAATTACGTTCGAATCAGTTCGAATCTATGTAATATGTAGCAAATTTGAATGAATTCACTCAAGTTTTAAATATCTAAAATTTTGTTTGAGGGACGCGGCTAGAGAACGACGTCCCCCAAACGCGACACGAACGAAACACGATCCAGCGCCGTTTGGGGACGCGGCCGGAGATACTCTGAAACTTGCACGTATACGTCGCTGAATCCGTCACCAAAAATCCGTCAGCAAGTGAGAAACACGGCACGCCAAAGGAATGAATGTGCAGCGCGTGCATGCACAGCCGTGCAGTGTTATGGAACAGTTGGAGGATCAGGCTGGCGACAGGTGGCATCTCGTGTATAATTGTCCGCGTGTCACAAGGTGGTCCCCCTAAATATCTAATCGAATTCAAATGTTTTTGGTTGGGTTGGGTGGGGAAGGAATTGGACAGCAAAACCTCCGGCCGATCGGTCTCGCCGCCGCCTGGTCTTGTGCTCCGCGGCTGCTGGCTAGCCAGCCGGCTGCATTGGCCAGCGATTTTTTTTTCTTTCCTTGACCAGCGAGTTTATTCCACGGAGCGAGAGAGAATATGCGTCGTCATCAACCGAACCGATACGCGCGTGCGACTGAACACGCTTCTAAAATTGGGGAAAAGGACTGGTCAATTTATTTACGGGTGAATCAAGTTTCGCCACCTTTGTAGACGAGACTGGGGATCGGAGCTCGATCCAGGTTGTTCCACGTACAACCTCTGCCATCTCACCATCTGTGATCTGTCGCCGTCCGTCTCTCTCATCGCAAAACTGATCCGGTTTCTAGATATTTTAGAGGATTGTAGTACTCCGTAGGAGAAATATCAGCAATCGAAATGAAAAAAATCAGAGACATTTGAGACGATTGTTCTTCATCACGGAGTAGTAACATTCATCTGCATATACCACTTCGATATACCAGGAACAATTTCATCATATCGCCCATCAGTTTACCAACAGGCACCTATCCCTCCCTCTCTCTCTCTCCCTAAACCGAAAAAGAAGAAAACAAAAACAAAGGAGAAATTTCTGTCTGTCACACAGCACGGCCACAACCAACTACAGGAAAACACGGAAGAAATTTCCTGGCAGCGGAAGCCGGCCTGCCGTAGAGTCGTCGCCTTGCTTGCGCTGCCGTCCTCCTTTCCGCTGCACAAGCCCGACACGCAACCAACCAACCAACCATGGGCGGCGTGCGTGCCCAATTCCTATTCCCCTTCTACAACTAATTGATGACAGCTAGTAGCAGACAGGCACCAGGCCGGCGGCGAACGAGTAGGCGGGGCTGAGGGCCCGCGGCGGCGGGGACGGGGAGGGCGACGGCGAAGGGGAGGGCGTCTTCTTGGGCCGCTCGATGGGGCCGACGGGCGAGCGGAAGGCGACGGTGACGGCGTCGCGCACGCACCAGTGGAACCCCGGCGCGCGCATGGCCGCGGCCGCCGCCTCGCACTCCGGGCACGGCGACGAGCGCGGCGTCGTCGACCCGTACCAGAACGGGTCCTCCTGCGGGAGCGGGTACGGGTCGGTGGCGGCGGTGCTGAGCAGGTACCACTCGCGCTGCCGCTGGAGTTCCCGGAGCTGCGCGTCGTAGTCGTAGTCCCAGCCGCCGAACGCCGCCGGCGGGGGCGACGAGGCGAGGGAGGCCAGATCCGTGGGCGGGAGGCGCTTGAGGATGGTCATCTCCGCCGAGGGGACGAGCAGCGGCGCCTGCTGCTGCTGGGAGGGGGAGAGGAGGAGCCCGGCGCCGCCGGCCTTGCGGTCGCGGCGGGAGCGGCCCCCGCGGCGGTCGCGTCGGGAGCGGCGGAGCGCGGCGAGCACGTAGCAGCCGGGCCCCTCGCGCGCGACGGCGGCGGCGAGGTCCGCGCCGTCGTCGAGCGGCGCGCGGCGCGGGCGGCGGGGGCGGGCGAGGGAGGCCGAGATCTGGTGCGGGGAGACGCCCACGCGGTCCGCCACCACGGCCTGCAGCTTGCGCACGCCCAGGGACGGCTGCACCGTCACCGTGCCCAGGTCCACAGTCCGCTCGCCGTCCACGAACACCACCTGCAGCACCGCCGTCGCCATGGTCGCCGGCGGGGGCGGCGAGGTCGAGGCCAGCTCGCCCATCGCTCGTCGGATCGCTTCACGAACCTCTCCGGTTCCGAAGACTGCTTATCGCGAGGGGGCCGCGCGCATCGAATCCGGCGGCGGCGGCGGAGTAGAATTGGTGTGGAGTGGTGAAGGGAAATTGGGATGGGGAGGGGGAGACGGGGGAAGGATTTTATAGAGAAGGAATTAATGGCGGTTGGGTCTGGGGCGAATGGTAAATGCGTGGTAAGGCGGTGGGGCCCGGTGGGAAGGAAGTGGTCGCTCTCTTTCCTTGGGAGCCAAGGCAAGGCACACGGCACGGCACCCACGGCGGCCGAAGGTGCTGGAACGTGGGCCCCACCGGGCAGGTAGAGACTGACCGGGGTCGCGGGCGGCCACGTCGGAGGGAAGAAGAAAACGTGGGGGAGGCCGTTACGCGGCCAGGCTCGTGCCAGCGAGGCGCGGGCGGCACGTGCGGCCAGCGAGGCCTTGCGTGGTGGTGACGCTGGCCGCTCCACTCGGCTGGCCGTGTGAGGTGTTTCACGTGATCCGCCCATGGATTCGGCGTGACAAACTACGTATACCCGTCGCGTCACAGACCTGGTGGATGCAACGAAATGCCGTTAGTTACGTCATAGCTTGGTACCTTTCGTTTTATATATATATACACTCACACTCTCACAGTCCCTCCATTTCGACTCGTTTTCTACGAAAAATCAACCGATCTATTCATAATCCATAATCCATAATTCATAACTCGGCGAGCGGAAGGCACAGCGCCGTCATCGACCCTCCATCAAACATAGTACAGCTTGTTATTGTAGACAAACGAGAAGTCGCCGTGCTTTAGTCCCATAGGACCCGCACGCCGTAATAACAACCATCGCCATAGATCAAAAGACACAGACGTGAAGCCACACCAACGAACACGGAATCCACATGGATCCCAGTAACTCCGCAGGATGCACAACTCCATGCGCCCTCCGCCGGCGCCAGGCGCTCCACCAGAGCGAGTATAGGGCGGGGGTTGGGGCTTATTATGATTTCGAGATGTAGCTGTTGTCTCACTATCTCGAAGAAAACTTACAAATAACCGAAGCAAAAGATGGAAAACCCTCCGTCTGCAAGGGGCCATGGTTTGCCACGCCTCCGAGAACCTAAGAACTACGGAGGCAGAGTGGGCCAGCAGCATGACCGGCGAGGATGAGGAAACCACGTATGAGTTTCTAGGAGCGCCTCACTATCGCCTCTTTCTTTCTGTTTTATTTCCTTTAAATAGGTCTTTCTTACTCTATTGTAGATCTAGATCAAGGACTACCCCGTTCAAATTATTATGATGTAGCATGCTATTTTTTCTAATATAAATAAAAAAGGAGTGTTGTAAATAACTACAAAAATCACTATTCATGCAAAATTATATTTTCTTACCTTCAAACACGTGTTTTACTTCAAATTTCGTATATTCGTATCACATTTCTAACTTAATATATATTCTTTTGACTAATTCTTAAATATCCAAAATGTGTTGTCATGTTGTTTTCATTATAACTAGGTTTTCACCGAACATTTCTCAACTCATGTATATATTCTTATAATATTTACTAGAATGAGAGTTGCAGACATCAAAGATTGGTGAAACACCATATATAGACGTCTAGTTTGCGCTTGCATACACTCATTCGGTTCATTGTCAATAATCTTTTTGAAGTATATGTGTTCAAAGACCCCTGATATAATCTCATTATATTCATAGTGAACACACTGATTTGAACATGCTAAAATGAAAGATGGTAAGAAAAATTCACCGAGAGACTTCAATTCTTCGATCCTCGTATTCATGATAGTGGCAAAACACTGTAGGGGTGACAAAGGAGTATTTTGGGCCATTTTCAGTTGGCACGTTGACCAAATAGTAAGGAATAGTAAAAAATATTTAATGGGTTGGGTGAGCACAGCGGAAACACTGGTTGGCCCTACGAAACCTATACTCCAATCATTCAAGATATTTAATGTTTTGTATTTTTACTACCATTGTCTATGTTTTTTTTTTGAAATGGGGAATGAAACCCCGGCTTCTGCATCATGATGATGCACACGGCCTTTTATTAAAAAAGTTATGATTACAAAGTTTATGACATCTCAATCATCGTCGAGAGTTGATACAAGAACCAACCAGCGAAAGAAACAAAGTAAAACTGGACTACACATCATCGTAGCCGTCTATTGTGCCGCCAGCCAGCCAGTCACAAGATATCCTGAGCGACCATATCTGGAGCTGTGTGCATACAAAGTAGCCATAGCATCCCGCTGATCCTCCGGTAACAGAAGAGCCCACAACTGAACCCAGTGTGACACCATATGGATAACCTGCACAAAGTGAAAAGAATGTTTTTTTGTTAAAAATAATATCATTCCTTCCCCTCCATATAGACCAACATAAGGCAGAGACCCCAATACGGATGAAAGCCTTAGATTGTCTATCAACTCCATTTAACTAATTACCAAACATATTCGTAATATTGGTTGGAGGTGGAAGAGCAAAAGTAAAAGTAATCGTACGCCAAAGTATTTTAGCTATGGGACAAGTGATGAACAAGTGTTCAATAGTCTCCCGCTCTCCGCAAAAAACACATTTTGTACACCCATTCCATCGTCTTTTAGCTAAATTATCTTTAGTAAGCAACACCTTATTACTCAGAAACCACATAAATATTTTTATCTTTAGAGGAATTTTAACTTGCCAAAGGTATTTTTGCAGAAAAGGTGTATGGTCATTCATAAGATCCTCATACATAGATTTCACTGTAAACAAACCATTTGTTGTCAAATTCCAAACAAAATGATCATTCTCGTCGGATAAATTAATCCTCATAAGTTTTCGGCATAACTGTAACCATAAAGTCCATTTGTTTCCCACCAACAACCTTCTGAAACTGATATTCAGAGGTGTTTGAGCTAATACACGAGCTACCGTTACATTCTTGTGATGCACAATATTATACAAGGATGGATATTGTTGGGCTAATGATGTTTTTCCTAACCAGGTATCCTCCCAAAAACGAGTATTTGCTCCATTACCTATGAACTTACACTTGTTTGTCTACGTATGGCCGATGTATGTGCCTTTCATTTTTTTTCTATGAACTTACACTTTAATATAACTAGTTAAACTCTTTTTACTATAACTAGTTAAACACTTACTCGTTGTAATATATATGTAGCAGAGACCAAAATGGCAACGAGTTGTAAAATATGTTTCCCATGTAGCCCGATCCTTCACAAAAATATCCCCCCAAGAGCCACAAACAGAAACAACGATCTTCATTTATCTTTAGTGAATTTGATTTGATTTTATGTGAAACATTTCTTGAAATTTAATTTGACTTAAAATTATCTTACTAAATGATTGTTCATCCTTTGCAATAGATTAACAAGCTTCCAATTCTATTATATCAATATTGCACATGAGTTGTGGTGAATGATAAAATCATGAAAAGTAGTAAAACACATGTTGGTGTCACTCATATGCATGGCACATTTATGCAAAGACCCTCTTTTCACTCTCAATAAAACAAACAAACTTCATGCTATAAAAAATCAAGTAAACTTATATATTCAATGCTTTTGGCCCGCCTCTAAAAAAACGTGCATGTTTCTAAGAACACGAACATGCACGTTTCTGAGCAAAAAATGTTTTTTACACTTGGATTTTCCCCAGCCATGTTCTTTGGCGCCTTAATAAGTATCTGCCTATATGTATTTCATTCACATGACAATGATGATTCTTTGTACTAGTATATGTCTCTACTTATATATGGAATTATCATGGCCATCCCTATAACTTCTATACTCGATCGGTGGCTCATCCTCTAGATTATTTGCTTACATATGGAAGGGGTGTCTCAACTCTAGAACATTCCCCACCGTGACTTCTTTCTAGAGCCCTCCAAAACAATATGTACATAGAAGCTCTGTTACAAGTAAATAAAACATAATTATGATGTCTCAGTTTACATATTTTTATCTTTGAGGTAACTACCTCATGTTAAGGCACATTTCGTGTACTTCTGAGTTTCCCAATTCATGATTTCAGTTTACATATTTTATGTGACCGCTAACTACCTCATGTTATGGCATATTTTGTGTAATTTTAAAATTTCCCAATTCATGCTTTCATTATTTGTGAAATTGCAGTGTATTTGTTATACTATACTTTTCCTCTATACATAAGTATTGATGATGCCGTTGGTATTCGAGCTACTTAAAAAGTCATGACACAAAGGTTGTTACAAAAAAATAGAGAGAAAATATATTTCATCATAGACTTTGTATGTCACCGATGTAGAGAAACAATGTTACAATAGTGTGTATTTGACGTTTTCGAGCTTGTGGCATGATTGGACTACAGTTTTCTAGTTCATTACTTACCTTGTGTTACCATCAATAACAACTTGACGATATTGAGAGCTCTCATTGCAGAAATGCATTTCTCACATATTCATGTGTTCTTAGGGGAATTTGAATGGTTTCAACCGTGAAATGTTAAGCTCAATAATGGCCACCCAATAAGCAAAGTACCATTTTCTTGATTCTGGCACCGTTGCATCACAAACAAACTACTATTGACTATGCAAAAAAAAAATTGTGCAAAAATCCAACCAAGCTCATTTCCCCAAAGCAAATCCAAAACTACCCAAAGTACATGAGACCAGCTAAGAAGCTATCGATTCAAACCATTGGGGTCAAACTGAATATTCAAAGGACCAATACCTAAATATATAAAAAGTTGAAGTTGTTTCACAAAAAGGATGTGGGGGCAA
Source organism: Lolium rigidum (assembly GCF_022539505.1). Classification (NCBI taxonomy): domain Eukaryota; kingdom Viridiplantae; phylum Streptophyta; class Magnoliopsida; order Poales; family Poaceae; genus Lolium; species Lolium rigidum. The sequence goes on along the minus strand of NC_061514.1, from coordinate 24,756,494 downwards.
TTGATCCCACAGCTTAGTGCATGCCCGAGACGTACACACATACACCCGACAATGGTAGGAGAGAATTACCACTTATGGTAAAAGTGACAATCCAGTGATTCCGAGAAATTAGAGCCAAAATATGAAACAACTACAGAATAAGATCAAATTAGAAACTACACTATTTTTCGATGATGTGCACCTGCCACTTGGACGTTTGGACGCTGGCAGGAATATGGAATGATTCTGGCCTAGTGTTGAAAGATTGAATGACATTTTGTGATGGATAGATAGCATCGTATGTCCAGGTAGTTGTTGTACTAGATGGCGATGATACTTGCTGGCCAATGCATCCGCCATCGAGCCCAGCTGCCGTAGAGCACAAAGTTCACAAGACAGATTTAAATACTGAACCCAGCACGAAACAATTTGAAATCGATTAGATACTTAGGGACACGCTGATAACACGCACAATTTATATGCGGGCTGCCAACTGTCGCCTCCCGTGTTTTCCACCAGCTGACAGATATTACGTGACTCCTTTTCGAAAGAAATACTGCGAGGACAGTCAAGTGATCGACACTTGCAAGGAAAGATTCAGGAAAGGGTGGAGAAAGAACTTCGAAGTTACAAGGTGGTACAGCAAGTATTTCCCTTTCCCTTGTTTTGACAATTTGAGAATCGTGGCAGAAAGTCAAGCCTTGGAATCATATAAGTCTTGTAGGACAAGTCAACTTTAAGACCTGCTCCTGTAGGACAGACCACGTGCTTTCAAGCAAGATGGGAGGTATGTTTGGCGCAATGGACAGACAGGCATTCCCTACGCTGGTAGCGAGACGTTGGATGGAACCGCTCAAACACAGATTGATATTTTTCCCTTAGCTCTAAATGGCTGTACTTCTTCTTCTTCCTCCTCTTTGGTCAATTCTCCGAGATGTAGCTGATGTTACGTATGGTAACCTTGAGATTTCAGATGGTAGCAACTTACAGACCGTACAACATTCTTACACGCGCTGGCGTGCATACACTGCATCAAATTGGGATTTTGTTAAAAAAAAGGATTAAATTAGTTAAGGGTGAGAGAGAGCGGGAGAGAGGGATAGCTGTCTGCTGCTAAATGGATGGGCGATATTAATTGTTTCTTCTATATCCAAGTGGTTGGATTTTAGACAGAACAATTTGTCTCGTGTTTCTCATTTTTCGTCCATTTGCCATATATAATCTTGCTGTGGGGATGGAATTGTCAGATAATGATCGGTGTCGGGGAACGATCAAAACCGTGTTAGTGTCGCGATCTTTCAATTTCAGATGGCAACATATCTTGTTTTAGGCCTCTTCCGGACTATCGCTTTTTAGTTTCCTCCCATATTATATAGTGACGTAATTTGTTGTGCCCCCCACCCCATATTTTTATGGGACCTCAACCGGTACGTGAAATTTCCGAATCCACGAGGTGGAAAACACCTGAGTGTAAAGGCGAAGAGCGACAAAGCCTAAGACGAACCAAGTGCTCGTTTTCTAGAAAAATATGGGCTCTAGTTTCTACGGCTGTTTTGCCTAAATAAGGCTGAACCAAGCATGGCCTTAGCGGTATTGCTTAATTACACTACTACCCTCTCTTATTTTGCTCAGTGGCAAGCGTAGAGAATGCGCAACAAGCCCACCTAAGTTTGGATCCTCACCTAGTGATAATTTCAATGGAAGGGATGGATTTTAAATTGGATTATTATCCTAACGTTTATCCGCCAGAAAAATCTTATTTTGCGTAACAACGTATAACTAAGGAAGAAAGCAATCCCTGTTGGTCAACATTTCATTAGCTTTTGGGCTAGTTTCCTGTTTTGTTACGGGGGAGATGGAAAGATAGGTCCGTTAGACGGCAGCAAGGTAGTAGAACGTGGAACAACCTGGATCGAGCGCGGATCCTAGAAAGGTCCGAAAGTTCATTCACCCATAAATTGACCAGTCGTTTTCCCCAATTTTAGAAGTGTATGTACTCAATCGCACGCGTCGAGTATTCTCTCTCCGTAGAATAAACTATGTAGCTGCCAAAGCAGCCGGCCGGCAGTAGCCAGCAAGCCGCAGAGGACAGTGGTGGCCATGGTTGGGTCAGTCGGCTGGAGGTTTTGCAGTCAACTTCGTTCCTCACTGAACCCAACCAACCACATTTGAAACCGATTAGATATTTTAAGGGCCCCTGATTACATGCACACTAATATATAAGGGTAAACACTATTCATCGCAGTCCGATGGAAAGCAAAACATCGGACCGATTAGATGCCGCTCATTCGCGTTCCATCGTACGGCCCGGAGGCATTAAGGCTTCAGACCGAGAAAAAAAAACTGGCCCGATAACACCGCACTTGCCTACCTCCTCCCTAAAATTTGGGTTGAATAGCTCATCCTCAATCAATCCCAAAAATCACGGCCGGATTGTTCTGCCCCATATCGATCTGAAGTTGCCGCATTTTCTCTCCCCACGTTGCCGCCGTTCCTGTCGCCACATCGCCGTCGTTCCTTTCCCCACCACGCCGCCACCTTCCACCCTGGACGGTACTTGCGCCTCCACCTGGTTCATGCCCTGCTCTGGCACGCATGCGGCTCCGCCATGGGAAGTTGCCGTTGGGGCCTCCCTGACCGGCGGTGGTCTAGAGTCGGAGGCGGCATAGCCGGGCCGACCAGGATCCGCAGGAAGCAGAGAGTCGGAAGCTTCTTCCTTCAACGACTACATGAACCAGGAGCAGGTAACTGTAACTAATTAACCTAGGCCTCAGAGTGCAGGTGGACGTGGATGTCTGCAAGTTCGCTCCGGCCGTGCCGCTTAAATCACCATGTCAACAACGTCATAGAGAAACTGTGTATCTAAGTGATCTTCATGGTAGACTCCACATATCCTGCTAATATGTTCCAGACCTGCAGTTCCTGCTTCCACCGCACACTGTTCTGACTATCTCCTGGATCTAGATGAGGGGATAAGGTAATAGCTAGACCTAGATCTACATGTGTGTATATTTTATGAAATTTATGAACTGCAGGTCACTGTAGTTCTCTACCAGTTGGAATTGTGAAATCAATTTATCCAGCTGAATCATATAACCAATTTCTATTTTTGTGCTTTAACATACTGTTTGCCCATGCTTTTTTGCGTCAAGAATTATGCACGGATCATGATGAAGTTGGTACATGTTTTTTCTACAATTAGCGGGAACTGTTGTTATATCATACATTTCAAATTTGTTTGCTTCCACGTAGATTGCAATCTACTGCGTGCAAATTAAATTGACGCTTCCATGTTTCAGTACTTTCATATCCTGCTTATTATGATATTTCTTATGATGATTGCCATGATGCTTCCATATCGTGCTCATTATGATGCGTGACAGGCTTCCATGAGCTTTTTTTTTTGTTTTATGCCGTGTCAGATGTATTTTCATGCGTCGTGTGTGTTTTATAATGTCCCAAAATTATACAATGATGATGATGGTGAAGTTGGATACACATCCAGTTAAATTGATCATGCTTGTGTGTGGAGCGAAGGTAGAAGTTGTCAATTTCACTGGATTTCATGAAATATTGCAGATGCTTGAGTAGAAGAAATTCAAAAGCGAAGCACATAGCTGAAGAAAGAATGCTTCTAATGTACACATGTTCTACCTGATGGAAATAAATTTGCCAATTCACATAAGTATGCTTTCACTTCTTATCAAGCATGCTTCCTCAGATTTCAACTTATGCTTCCAAGATACATAAGGTTTGCGACATCAATCAAATCACAAATTTCAGTACCCAAAATTTGTCCGGATTCCGGAAGCATGCCAATTTGCAAAAATGAAATTTCTCTAGTGCTAGTGCAAGTTATATATGCTCTGATGGCATAATATCCTTGCTTTACGCCGGCCAAGTTTTCGTACTTGATTTTTTCTTCAACTAGTGTCATTGTGTGATGCTCTCATCGTACAATAATTTTGCTTCAACCGCCACGAGTCAGTGCTTCAACCATGTGTGTTTGCTTCACGCAAAGTTTCCAACCGATGCTTCAACCTTTCTTACTGCTAGGATGTGGTTCGTGTTACTAACCGATGCTTCTGTTATATAACATAATTCTGCCTAACCTGATTCTAGTTGTGTATTCAGCGATGTTGCTATGCTGTCGAGTACGCCGCCTCTGGGATACAAATGCCTTATTCATGAGGAGCTTGCAGCGCATGGGAAATCGTCCATGATCAGCCCATAGATCGGCCAATAATGCTGGTTAGGGAGAAGCGAGAAAAGTGTTTTTGTAGTACTGCTTAATTTTGTCACTACAGGGAGTTGTAATTTTTTGTTTAAAAATATTAATTTGTTCATTGCTTCGTGCTTCATGTTGTGCTTCCACAGTTTTCTTTTACGAAGCAAATATTTTCATCAACTGAATTTTGTTTTAGTTGCATCAAAACTTGTATTGATATATCAAAAATACTAGCATGTATAAATAAATATATGTATTCATCGTAAAAAGAATGTTGAATGTTCCATGATGTGAACAATATGTCTCTAGTGCCACATAAATGATGCTTCCATTTGTCAGTACAAGTGCTTTCTTGGTTCAAAAACATTTCACCATGTCGCCATTGCAAACAAATGGAGACTGAAAAAATGGTTCTTCCATCGATCAAGACGAAAGCTTCTGTCAGCATATTGAAAATACAAATCATAATTATTTTTCAACATTTATTTTTTTGGAGACGAATTTTGAGAAGCACGGTCGCATTATTTTTGAAGCAAATTCATATTTACTTAATATTGAAAATAATATCGGGTCCCGTAAAGAATCAATAAGGAAACAGATTTGATCTGCGTGGAAACACGGTTTATCAAATCAATCAGTCACCTAAAAATCTGGAATCATTTTAGGAAGCATTTAATAGGAAACAAACTATAATTCACAATTACCTGAGATTCCCAGATCTTTTTTTTTGAGAGAATATAGCGTTTTATTGATCAGGAAACATCATTACAAAGTTCTTCCTGGATAATCTCCGGGACAACACCAACAGAAATACTACAAATAGAGGACTCGGCGCAGCGAGCCAATTTATGTGCTACCACATTAGTTTTGCGACTAGAAAAGGTAAAAGAACAGGACTCAAAGTCCTGAGCCAAGAGTTTGATATCAGCAACCACCGTCCCTACAACAGATCGATCTTTCGTCGAGGAATTAATGCGCTGGATCAGAGACTTGCAATCAGACACCAGCTCGACTCTTGCAACTCCATGATCTTTAGTCACCATCAAGGCACATCGAGCAGCAATGGCTTCGGCCAGCTCCGGAACAGGGAGCCCCGACAAACCTTCACGGACACAAAGAATGAAACGACCATTGTGATCCCGCAAAACGGCACCCCAACCCATCCTTTGCTCTGTTGGGAAGAGCGCATCATCAACATTAACACAGATAACCCCATTTGGTGGCGGGCTCCAACGTGGCGACACAAGAGCCTGGGCATCCCTGAGTTTAGTCTCTTTGAAAAGGTAGGCAACAATCATCTCAACATAAGCCAAAACCTTGGACGCCACACGCGACGGGTGTAACACAACTTCATTGTTCCTGGCATCATTACGAGCCTGCCATATATGCCAACAAGTAACAGCCATGACAGTAGCATTAGTGTTGCTTTCACGCTTCAGAAAATCGAAAAAACCCATTGTTTGGCATGAACCAGATTTTTCCTTTGAAGCCGCATGGGGAAAAACTCTTTTACAGCATCCCAAATCGACCTCGCAAACGGGCACAACAAGAAAAGGTGCTCCACTCTCTCAAGTTGGCCACAAAAAACACAACAGCCCTCAGCAGGAATATGCCTACGCTGCAGCTGATGTCCAGTGGGAAGGCAATCATGGATAAAGCGCCATAGAACAACCTTCATCTTCCCAGGAGCCTGGATGGACCAGATTGCCTTCCAATTCTTTTCCTCTGAAGTTCTGTCAGAACCAGCACCAGCCCCTGCAGTACCGCGGCGAACAAAGAAGGACGAAGTTCTCGCCAAATTGTATGCCGATCTGACAGTGTACAGGCCAAACTTATCATGTGGCCAAGACACAAAATCATCACCACCTCGTCGACTAATGGGAATCTGGAGAATGGTATCAGCAAGCTCTGTTATCACCAGAATTTGACCGGATCAGAGGTGGGCTGCGATTGGAGATGGGCTTGAAGAATATATATAGAGGAAATACATGAATCGGCCTTCCATACCAAGTTTGGGCTGGTTTGCCCATGTATCTGTAACATAGTAGGATACGTGTCGTTTAGAAGTTAGAGTTTAACCCGTGCACGGTTAGGTGCACGCCTGAATTAGAAAGTCCCCCGGACTATAAATATGTATCTAGGGTTTATGAAATAAACAACAACCAACGTTCAACACAAACCAATCTCGGCGCATCGCCAACTCCCCGTCTCGAGGGTTTCTTCCGGGTAAGCACCATGCTGCCTAGATCGCATCTTGCGATCTAGGCAGCACACGTTTATTCGTCTTCCATGCGTTGCTCGTGCTCGAAGCCTTTTTGATGGCGAGCAACGTAGTTATCATAGGTGTTTTAGGGTTAGCATTGTTCTTCGTATCATATGCTATCGTCGTGCAACCCTTAGGCATCTAGCCGCCCTTACGCCTATCACGGGTGTAAGGGCGGCACCCCGCTTGATCATTGTTTAGTAGATCCGATCCGTTATGGTTGCTCCTTGTTCTTCAAGGATTAGTTTAATATCTGCATGGTTAGGCCTTACAAAGGGTTGGAGGATCCAGCGGCGCGTAGGGTGTAGTTTGCTAGCCCTAGACAGGATGTTCCGGGGATCAACCTCGTGTTGGTTTTTAGGCCCTGTCTAGGATCGGCTTACGATCACCGTACGCGAGCGCGAGGCCCAATCACGAGTAGGACGTTCCGATTATGCGGTGAAAACCCCAAATCGTAGTAGGTCGCTTTAGCTTTATCTTGATCAAGCAGGACCACCATCTGATCGTACACCTCGTACGTATCATGGGTGGATCGGCTCTTTGAGCCGATTCACGAGACAACTCGAGAGCCGATCGAGGCTCGTATTTAACGTTTACGTGTATGCCATGCAGGAAACTAAGCGAGGCATCATCCAACACCTTCCTGACCAGGTATAGGTCAGGTGGCACGCCCTTGCATCAGCATCGGACATGTGTGCAGAAGGCTTTGCGGGCCATCGCTCGGAGGGACCAGGGCCAGCCGCAGTCCTGGGAGATTCCCGGCTCTACGGTGTTGCCCGTCGCTGCCCGCCGGTGGGTTTCGACCGCAACACATTCTCGGCACGCCGGTGGGACAATCTTCGACATCCACCGCATCGCCATCTACATCCGAGATGGCGGAAGGCACTCCGGTCAAGTACGAGGATCCGGCCGAGGAGCTCAAGAAGAAGCATGACGAGATCAAAGCAGTCCTCGAAGCCGACCTCATCGGCTCTTTTCACAGAACCCGCTCACATGGCATCAGGTGGAAGGGGTTCTCGCCTGAAGGCGCGCTCGATGGGGTGGACCTGTCCTCCCCGTCAGAAGAACGCACCAGGTCGGCTGCGTCGGAGATCAACTTCATGGTGGCTCATTCGCTGCACCGCCATTCTGAGAGCCTGGTGAACACTTTGGAGCGTGTCGCTCTGCGCGTGATCCAGGAAATCATGAGCCATCAGTATTCTCCGCCAGGACCGGCTCTGGGGACTTACCAAGGAGAGATGCCACTCCAGTCCCGTCCACCGCTGCCGTTCGCGTTGGCAGCACCAGAAGTGCCAAATTCATCGGCATACGTCGTTTACAAGATTGGTGGTGACCCTAGTGGCTACCAATTCTTACATGAGGCGCCCAAGGAGATTCCCCACGGATACACGTGCGCATACGTGCCGGACTGCAGTAGTTGGGCGCTCTCAAACCAGGCTGCAACAGCAGGGACTTCCGGAACAGCAGGAGGAGCGTCGGCAACAGATCTTGAGAAGCAGACGTGGCTAGCTAAGTATGCCACTCCGACACTTCCCACAGATCTATATATATAGACAAACGCGGAAATAATCCGTGCGATCGGTCCCAAAGATCTATGAGGAGACTTTGTCAAACCTTCATGGATCAACCAACATGGAGACCGATTCCAGAGATCGGCCAAAATTATCCTCACCATGCGTTCTACCCGGGGTCAACGTTGATCTAATAGACAATGGGTTTACGTCGGCTGATGAGTTGGAAGAAGTCAGCACTGGTCCTAACAGAGCCGACATTCACATGTGGTACCTTGGCTAACCGCAGAGCCGATATCAGCAGATACCTGGCAGAATCGGCTCGGGGGGCACCTAGTCAGATAAACATGTGCGACACCGATACATATGCGGGGGCCGACGGAGAAATCGGCCAGTAAAAAAAAAATCGGTACATGCAATCGGTACATGCAAACAGAGCCGATGCACGGACATTGACTTCAGAATGGTAAAAAAGCCGATGCACGGCCATCAACCTTGGACAAGTTCAGCGAAACAAGTTCAGCTGCATCAGTTTACACAAAGAGGCCCTACTTAAGAAAAGCGTTGAGGGCGTGAAGAGCATCGGCACGGATTCGATCCACCTCGGCGATCTCAGCCTCGTCGTCCTCGTCTTTCCCCATCACCAGCTGACTCGCTCGGGGCACGAATTTCAGCCAGATCGGTCTTCGGATCGGCCGTGAGGCCTTTGCTTCCTCGTTGAGAGCGAGCAATCAGGGTTTCCTTGTCTTGGATAAGTTGTTTGGTCTCCCTGACCCTCTTTTCAAGGTCCTCCAGTTCCTTGCGCAAGGTCTCGAGTTCGACACTACGGGTAGAAGTATCGGTTTGGGCGTCTAAAGCCGCCTTCTTCTCGTTGAGACGTTGACATTTGTCTGCAATATCGGCTCTCAACGGGAGCTGGGCGCGGCGAAGAGTGATTCTTTGACGAGCCGACTGCACCCTGGACCTGAAAACCGACAAAGTCACAGCCGGCCAAAGCTTAACCTGCAGCGTCACCGGGAGGCGGGGCTGGATGTCTTCGAGGATGCCCTTGATTGCCTCGGGGTTTTCGACCAGGGTTTCAACCGAAGAGGAGAGCAAAACCTTGAGACGCTGGAGCGGGCCATGGATCGCGCTGGGGTTTGGCTCTTCACCTGCTTTGGAAGTAGCTGGCTCGATGGAGTCGGGATCGAACGTCAGCAAGCTTGAAGGATCACAACCCTGACAGACGAACAAGAGCAGCATGAGCATACGACAAAGAAAAAAGGGTAGGCCCGAGAGAGTGGAGCGTACCTCTCCCAAGAAAGGAAGGGCAGCCGAGGTTGTGACAATCGGCTTTGCGGTAGACTGGGCCAGGTTAGCCACTTGGTCAGCCGTGCTCGGCGAGTTGGATAGGCCGAGTGTAGCAGATGGCATCGGTACCTCTTCAACGTCCCCGCTAGAGGTCCCATTAGTCTGCAAAGGAAATGGTGAGGCAATCCAATTAGTAACGGGACGGTGTGGAATATGAGCTGTTGAGGTAATTACATTTGAAACTTCCTGGCTCGGCGAGGAAACTTGTGGGCCTTTGCGAGCCCTTTTGACGCATCGACGCTTCATGCGTGACCCCGTTTTGATCGGAGCTTGAGGGTCAGCAGGCTCGGGAGTCGACCTTTTCCTAGAAGCCGACACTGGCGAGTCCGTCTGGCTTTGTGTGGTGGATCTCTCTGAATTGCCCGGGGAGGAGTCCCTTGGGCTGGACTGTGCTCCCTCACTGGAGTTCTCTTCAGTGGAAGTCTGAAAGAAGAGGTACAACCATGTTACAAAGATTGGAGAGGCAAATGTGTTTGGTGATGACCCACAAGTATAGGGGGTGTATCGTAGTATCTTCGATAAGTAAGAATGTCGATCCCAACGAGGAGCAGAAGGTGTTGACAAGCAGTTTCGATGAAGGATTCACTGTAAATGCTCACAGACAAGTATTCAGGGGTTTTTGATGTAACAGATGAATAAAGTACGAGTAAGTAAAATGCGAGAGAAATAATTGCAGCGAGTGGCCCAATCCTTTTTAGCACAAAGGACAAGCCGGTTTGTTTACTTATAATGACCAAACGTTCTCGAGGACACACGGGATTTTAGTCTAGTGCTTTCGCTACATACAGTTAATTAATCTTCATTGTTTTGATAAGTGTTGTGTGGGTGAACCTATGCTAATGTACCGCCCTTCCTAGGACTAATACATACTTGTGATTATACCCCTTGCAAGCATCCGCAACTACAAGAAAGTAATTAAGATAAATCTAACCACGGCCTTAAACTCGAGATCCTGCGATCCCTCCCGCATCGATATACCAACGGGGTTTAGGTTTCGTCACTCCGGCAACCCCGCAATTGGCAAACGAGCACAAGATGCATCCCCCAGGCCCATAAATGGTGAAGTGTCGTGTAGTCGACGTTCACACGACACCACTAGAAGAATAACACCACAACTTAAATATCATAACATTGAATATTACTCAACCATAGTTCACTACTAACATTTAGACTTCACCCATGTCCTCAAGAACTAAACGAACTACTCACGAGACATCATATGGAACATGATCAGAGGTGATATGATGATGAATAACAATCTGAACATAAACCTTGGTTCAATGGTTTCACTCAATAGCATCAATAACAAGTAGAATCAGTATCGGGAGAGTTTCCCCTATCAAACAATCAAGATCAAACCCAAATTGCTACAGCGGTGACGATGTCCAGCGGTGGAGATGGTGGAGATGATGATGATGGTGATGGAGATGATGTCCAGCTCGATGGCGGTGACGATGGCGTCGATTTCCCCCTCCGGGAGGGAATTTCCCCGGGGGATTCCTGCCCGCCGGAGAGCTCTTTTCTCTCTGGTGTTCTCCGCCCCGCAGAGGCGTCTGTAACCCTTCGTGAGGATTCCTCTGTGGCTTAGGTCTTCGGGACGAAGGGTTTCGCGAAGAAAAGGAGGCGAAAGGGGCCGAGGGGGCCCACACCACATGGTGGCGCGGCCAGGCCATGGGCCGCGCCACCCTATGGTGTGGGCCCACCATGGGTCCAACTGGCTCCCCCTTCTGGCTTCCTCCGTCATCTGACAAAATAGGATTTTTGGTAAAACTTCCTTCCACGAGTTGATCTTCCGAAATATTGCATCCGACGGTGCTTTTTCCAGCAGAATCCCGGCTCCGGTGCTCGATCTCCAAATAATCATGAAACATGCAAAATAGATGAAATAACATAAGTATTGTGTCCCAATATGAAATATATCAATGAATAACAACAAATTATGATATAAAATAGTGATGCAAATTGGACGTATCAACTCCCCCTAAGCTTAGACTTCGCTTGTCCCCAAGCGAAACCGAACTCGATAAACAGGACCACATGTTTATGGAGTGAAGAGTCGATAAACAAAATACGGACAAGAAGCATCATATTCATTCACACAAGACATTATAGTAAACAATTTCCTCATATAACTCAACTTGAAACAAGTATAAGGTAATCACAAATAAAGGTGCATAAGGAATCATAATTGGTGATGGCAAACTTTGTTCTTGGTCAGAGAACATTTAACAGATTATATTCATCTATTGAGCGAGCGCTCTCATATTAAAACTTATGGTAAACTTGCATACTCAATCATATTAATTATTGATGACTTTCAAAGCTATATTCATTCAGGGTAAAACTTGTACTAAACAAGAAAGAGTAAAGACATGATGAAGCAAATCACAATATAATAGTTTGATCACAACAACTCAAATGCTTGCTCGAGATGGAGGGAAATAGGTTTACTGACTCAACATAAAGTAAAAGACAGGCCCTTCGCAGAGGGAAGCAGAGATTAAATCATGTGCTAGAGCTTTTTCAGTTTTGAAATCATATAAAGAAAATAAAAGTAAAGTTTTGAGAGGTGTTTGTTGTTGTCAACGACTGGTAACGGGTACTCTAACCCCCTTGCCAAACAGACCTCCAAAGAGCGGCTCCCATGAAGGACGTTATCTCTACCAGCAAGGTAGATCATCCCTCTTCTCTTTTGTTTACACATGTATTTCAGTTTATTTAAGGATGACACTCCCCCCAACCTTTGTTTACACAAGCCATGGCTAACCGAATCCTCGGGTGCCTTCCAACAATCTCATACCATGGAGGAGTGTCTATTGCAAAATTAAGTTGCTTACTGATGAATCAGGGCAAAACATGTGAAGAGAATTATTAATGAAAGTTGATTAATTGGGGCTGGGAACCCCGTTGCCTGCTCTTATTGCAAAATTATAGGATAAGTGGATGAAGCCACTAGTCCTTTAGTGGAGGCTGCCCAACAAGATTGAAAGATAAAACACCACATACTTCCTCATGAGCTATAAAACATTGACACAAATAAGAAGTAATAAGTTTTGAATTGTTTAAAGGTAGCACACGAAGTATTTACTTGGAATGGCAGAAAATACCATGCAGTAGGTAGATATGGTGGACACAATTGGCACAGGTTTGGGTTCAGGTTTGGATGCACGAGAAGTATTCCCTCTCAGTACAGGTCTTTGGCTAGCAAGGTTAAATAGCAAGCATAGGAGTTGAGGGAAACAAACAAATATACATGTGATAGAAACAATCATGCATTTTACTTGTAAGCACAAACAATTTTAACTTTAGAATACTAAGCTAAGGACTGATAAGAAAGGTAATAACATCTTCTACATGTATTTCCTCTATTCTTCTTAAACTCAAAGCGTTGTTGCTATTGACCATTGCTAAGTTTGCCAAAACCAAATAGATTTACTTAATGCTCCCAAAGTGGTACCAGTACTAAAATCAAGATCAATCATATAGTAGAAATTGCAAACTAAAATAAGGTGTGCAATATGTAAATGATAAGACTTCTCATTAATATTCCATAACGATAACTCACACCAAGGGATACATAGACAAACTAAAGGAGAGATACTTCCACATTGCAACCCATCTCATACGATAACTTCCCTACTCATGATATGACACTACTTGATAGTAAAAAGTAAAAGGTAGTGATAATGTGGTACCGCGGCACTCCCCCAAGCTTGGGACAAACCAAGGGGATGCCAATACCGATGATGGATTACTCCTTTGGCGATGGTGGTGATGAATTCCCGTCTTCAGACTTCCAAGATAGAGGCTCTCCATCAACAAACGACATCTTGGTCTCGGGAATCCTAAAACTAGCAGCATGGCTTATATGTTTAAACCTGTTTTCATACTCACGCTTCGATTATGAATGTCATAGAGTTGAGCTTGGAGTTTGTTGGTGGTGTCGTGAAGTGAGAGGATGTCGCCCCATAACTTTGCAGCTTTCCTTCTCGTGTTCGAAGCAATGAGTTCAGACACAATCTTGTGGAAGATATCCACTCCACGCTCGGCCATCTTCTTGTAATTGAAAACCTCTTGTTCTAGCTTCTCCATCCTGTCTTCCAAGCTTCCTTCGCCTTTGGGACCCTGAACATCTTTGATCTGCAGTTCTCCCTCGACGAGCATTAACTCCTTTGGGTGCATCCTCAGCTCCTCCATGTACAAGTTGCCAACATCCTTGCAGGAGCTGTCCTCCGGAGTTCCCGACGAAGACATGATTGTAGGACAACGTTGCATAGAAAACAAAAAATTTCCTACCGCGAACACGCAATCCAAGCCAAGATGCAATCTAGAAGACGGTAGCAACGAGGGGGTATCGAGTCTCACCCTTGAAGAGATTCCAAAGCCTACAAGATGAGGCTCTTGTTTCTGCGGTAGACGTTCACTTGCCGCTTGCAAAAGCGCGTAGAAGATCTTGATCACGATCGGTTCCGGCGCCACGAACGGGCAGCACCTCCGTACTCGGTCACACGTTCGGTTGTTGATGAAGACGACGTCCACCTCCCGTTCCGGCGGGCAGCGGAAGTAGTAGCTCCTCTTGAATCCGATAGCACGACGGCGTGGTGTCGGTGGCGGTGGAGAACTCCGGCGGAGCTTCGCTAAAGCACGCGGGAGCTATGGAGGAGAGGGGGGCGGCTAGGGTTTGGGAGGGGGTGGCCGGCAACTCAAGGGGGGCGGCCAGGTTGTGGTCTTGGGGTGGCCGACCCCCTCCCTTGGCCCCTCATTATATAGGTGGATCCCCAAGAGTTGGTGTCCAAGTCTTCGAATAAGACCCGAACCAAAAACCTTCCATAAGAGAGGGAAACCTAGCCAAGCTAGGACTCCCACCAAAGGTGGGAGTTCCACCTCCCATATGGGGGTGGCCGGCCCCCTAAGGGGAGTCCACTTGGGACTCCTCCCCCACTAGGGTTGGCCGGCCATGGAGGTGGAGTCCCATGTGGACTCCACCTTCCTTGGTGGTTTCTTCCGGACTTTTCTAGAACCTTCTAGAACCTTCCATAGAAACTTCCGCGACATTTTAATTCACATAAAATGACATCCTATATATGAATCTTATTCTCCGGACCATTCCGGAACTCCTCGTGATGTCCGGGATCTCATCCGGGACTCCGAACAAATATTCGAACTCCATTCCATATTCAAGTACTACCATTTCAACATCCAACTTTAAGTGTGTCACCCTACGGTTCGTGAACTATGCGGACATGGTTGAGTACTCACTCCGACCAATAACCAGTAGCGGGATTTGGAGATCCATAATGGCTCCCACATATTCAACGATGACTTTAGTGATCGAATGAACCATTCACATACAATACCAATTCCCTTTGTCTCGCGATATTTTACTTGTCCGAGGTTTGATCTTCGGTATTACTCTATACCTTGTTCAACCTCGTCTCCTGACAAGTACTCTTTACTCGTACCGTGGTATGTGGTCTCTTATGAACTTATTCATATGCTTGCAAGACATTTAGACGACATTCCACCGAGAGGGCCCAGAGTATATCTATCCGTCATCGGGATGGACAAATCCCACTCGTTGATCCATATGCCTCAACTCATACTTTCCGGATACTTAATCCCACCTTTATAGCCACCCATTTACGCAAGTGGTGTTTGATGTAATCAAAGTACCTTTCCGGTATAAGTGATTTATATGATCTCATGGTCATAAGGACTAGGTAACTATGTATCGAAAGCTTATAGCAAATAACTTAATGACGAGATCTTATGCTACGCTTAGTTTGGGTGTATCCATTACATATTCATACAATGATATAACCTTGTTATTAATAACATCCAATGTTCATGATTATGAAACTAATCATCCATTAATCAACAAGCTAGTTAAGAGGCATACTAGGGACTCTTTGTTGTTTACATATCACACATGTATCAATGTTTCGGTTAATACAATTATAGCATGGTATATAAACATTTATCATAAACATAAAGATATATATAATAACCACTTTTATTATTGCCTCTTGGGCATATCTCCAACGAGTCTCCCACTTGCACTAGAGTCAATAATCTAGATTACATTGTAAGGAACCTAACACCCATGGCATTCGGTGTTGGTCATGCTTTGCCCTAGGGAGAGCTTTAGTCAACGGATCTGCTACATTCGGATCGGTGTGTACTTTGCAAATCTTTACTTCTCCATCTTCGATGTACTCGCGAATCGAGTGGTAACGCAGCTTGATATGCTTCGACCTCTTGTGTGACCTTGGTTCTTGTGCATTGGCGATGGCACCCATGTTGTCACGAGTATATGACTAGTGGGTCCAATGCACTAGGAACCACACCGAGCTCTACAATGAACCTCTTCATCCATACCGCTTCGATGAAGCCTCCGAAGCCGCTATGTACTCCGATTCTCGTTGAAGACTTCGCCACCGTGCACCGCTTCGAGCTTGCCCGACTTACTCGCAGCACCATTCAATATAAACACGTACCCGGATCGTGACTTTGAGTCATCAGGATCAGTGTTCCAACTTGCATCGGTGTAACTTGTTACAACGAGCTCTTGGTCACCTCCATAACAAAGAAACATATCCTTAGTTCTTTTCAAGTATTTCAGGATATTCTTGACCGCTGTCCGATGCTCCATTCCTGGATCACTTTGATATCTCGCTAGTCAAACTAACGAAGCATGCGCTATATCCGGTCTTGTACATAGCATGGCATACATAATAGAGCCTACTCGCCGAAGCATAGGGGATCCGACTCATCCTTTCTCTTTCTTCTGTCGTAGCCGGTCCTTGAGTCTTACTCAAGACCTTGCCCGGTAACATAGGTAAAAACCCTTTCTTACTTTCGTCCATTCTAAACTTCTTTAGAATCTTGTCCGAGTATGTACTCGTGATAGCCCTATTAGGCGTCTTGATCTATCTCTATAAATCTTGATGCCTAATATATACGATGCTTCACCAAGGTCTTTCATTGAAAAACTGTTATTCAAATAACCTTTTACACTCGCTTAATAGTTCTATATCATTCCCAATCAATAATATGTCATCTACATATAATATCGGGAATGCTACGAGCTCCCACTCACTTTCTTGTAAATACAGGCCTCTCCATGACATCGTATAAACCCGAAGTCTTTGATCACCTTATCAAAGCGTCGGTTCCAACTTCTTGATGCTTGCTTCGATCCATAGATTGAACGCTAAAGTTTGCATACTTTGTCAGCATTTTTAGGATCGACAAAACCTTTGGGTTGTACCATATACAACTCTTCCTCAATGTCTCCATTAAGGAACGCCGTTTTGACATCCATCTGCCAAATCTCATAATCGAAAAATGCAGCTATTGCTAACAAAATCCTCACAGATTTTAGCTTCGCTACGGGTGAGAAAGTCTCATCGTAGTCAACTCCTTGAATTTGTCGGAAACCCTTTGCGACAAGTCGAGCTTTATAGACAGTAATATTACCATCAGCATCTGTTTTTCTCTTGAAGATCCATTTGTTCTCGACAGCCTTTCGGCTATCAGGTAAGTCTACCAAAGTCCATACTTTGTTATCATACATGGATCCCATTTCGGATTTCATGGCTTCTTGCCATTTGTTGGAATCCGGGCTCATCATCGCTTCTTCATACGTCGCGGGGTCCTCATCATTGTTATCCACAATCATGACATTTAGACAAGGATCATACCAATCAGGAGTGGCACGTTCCCTTGTCGATCTGCGAGGTTCAGTAGTTTCCTCGTTCGAAGTTTCATGATCATTATCATTAGCTTCCTCTGTTGCCGGTGTAGGTGGTACAGGTACAACTTCCGGTACTGCGCTACTCTGATCAACGAGTATAGATTCATTAATCTCATCGAGTTCTACTTTTCTTCCAGTCACTTCTTTAGTGAGAAATTCTTTCTCAAGAAAGGTTCCGTTCTTAGCAACAAAGATTTTGCCTTCGGATCCGTGATAGAAAGTGTACCCTATAGTTTCCTTAGGGTATCCTATGAAGATGCATTTCTCCGCTTTGGGTTCTAGCTTGTCCGGTTGTAACTTTTTTTACATAGGCTTCGCAACCCCAAACTTTAAGGAACGATAGCTTAGGTTTCTTATTAAACCATAATTCATACGGTGTCGTTTCTACGGATTTTGATGGTGCTCTATTTAAAGTGAATGCGGCTGTCTCTAATGCATAACTCCAAAATGATAACGGCAAATCGGTAAGAGACATCATAGAACGAACCATATCTAAGAGAGTTCGATTACGACGTTCGGACACACCGTTTCGTTGTGGTGTTCCCGGCGGTGTCAATTGTGAAAGTATTCCGCATTTCTTTAAATGCATGCCAAACTCATAACTCAGATATTCACCTCCACGATCAGATCGTAGAAATTTAATCTTCTTGTTTCGTTGATTTTCTACTTCACTTTGGAATTCCTTAAACTTCTCAAAAGTTTCGGATTTATGTTTCATGAAATAGATATACCCATATCTACTCAGATCATCTGTGAAGGTTAGAACATAACGATAACCACAGCGCGATGCTACACTCATTGGTCCGCATACATCGGTATGTATGATTTCCAATAAGTCAGTAGCTCGCTCCATCATACCAGAAAATGGAGTCTTAGTCATTTTTCCCATTAGACATGCTTCGCATCTATCAAGTGACTCAAAGTCAAGTGATTCAAGTAATCCATCAGTATGGAGTTTCTTCATGCGCTTCACTCCAATATGACCAAGACGACGATGCCACATATAAGTAGAATTATCATTCAATTTAATTCGCTTAGCATCAATGTTATGTAGATGCGTATCACTACTATCGAGATCTAACAGAAATAAGCCATTCGTTTCGGGTGCTCGACCATAAAAGATATTATTCATATAAATAGAACAACCATTATTCTCAGACTTGAATGAATAACCGTCTTGCATTAAACAAGATCCAGATATAATGTTCATGCTCAACGCGGGTACAAAATAACAATTATTTAGGCTTAAAACTAATCCCGAAGGTAGATGTAGAGGATGTAGGGTACTGTTACCTATTCAAAGTCGAGTTCTGGCGGACTGTCAATTTGTCCTTTGATGAAAGCCTCCGGTGTTTCCACTTGAATAATATCAACATCAACATTATAAGAATCACCCGAGATATAATGCTTGAGTCTTTGTCCATTCACCACTTGCGTAGCATTGCCTTGGAGAGAGCTAATTTTAATTGCTCCCGAACGATACACCTCCTCAACAACATATGGTCCTTCCCATTTCGAGAGTAATTTCCCCGCAAAGAATCTGAGACGAGACCGATACAATAGGACTTTATCCCCAATATTAAACTCTCTTTTGATGATCCTTTTATCATGCCATTTTTTAACTTTTTCTTTAAAGAGTTTAGCATTTTCATAAGCTTCACTTCTCCATTCATCTAGAGAACTTAATTGTAGCAACCTCTTATTACCGGCAAGTTTAGGATCTTTATTTAATTCTCTAACAGCCTCGATAAGCTTTGTGTTCTAGTTCTAAAGGTAAATGACAAGCTTTTCCGTAAACCATTTTATAAGGCGACATTCCCATGGGGTTTTTATAAGCAGTTCTATAAGCCCATAGTGCGTCTTTCAATTTACTAGCCCAATTCTTTCTAGATTTATTAACGGTCTTCTCGCAAGATAGATTTAATTTCTCTATTTGATAGTTCTACTTGACCACTACTTTGAGGGTGATAAGCGGAAGCAATTCTATGATTAATACCATACTTAGCAAGAGTTTTTCTAAAACCTCCATGAATAAAATGAGAACCTCCATCAGTCATAATATATCTAGGTACTCCAAATCTAGGAAAAATAACATCTAAAAGCATTTTTAAAGAGGTCTCACCATCAGCACTTTTTGTAGGTATGGCTTCCACCCATTTAGTAACATAATCAACAGGCAAAAGTATATGAGTGTTACCTTTTGAAGAGGGAAAAGGTCCCATGAAGTCGAATCCCCAACAATCAAACGGTTCAATAACAAGAGTATAATTCATAGGCATTTCATTGCGTCTGGAGATATTACCAACCCTTTGACATTCATCACAAGATAAAATAAACTTCCTTGCATCTTTGAAGAGAGTTGGCCAATAAAATCCTGATTGTAGAACCTTTTGCGCGGTTCTATCTCCGGCGTGATGTCCTCCATAAGCACTGCCATGACATTTACTCAATATCTCTTGTTGTTCATATTCGGGAACACACCTTCGTAGAATACCATCCACTCCTTCTTTATATAAGTGTGGGTCATCCCAGAAATAATGCCTCAAGTCATGAAAGAATTTCCTCCTCTCGTTGAGCTGAAAAGGTTGGAGGCAAGTACTTGGAAACAATAAAGTTAGCATAATCAGCATACCAAGGATTGTCTCGCGAGCTCACCTTTATTACAGCCAATTGTTCATTTGGAAAACTATCATTAACAGGAACAGGATCATAAGCAATATTTTCCAATCTAGACAAATTATCAGCAACAGGATTATAAGCACCTTTCCTATCTACAATATGTAAATCAAATTCTTGCAAAAGAAGTACCCATCTAATAAGCCTCGGCTTAGCATCTTTCTTTGTCATAAGGTATCTAATTGCAGCATGATCAGTATGAATTGTAACTTTTGAATCAACAATATAAGTCACAAGCAAAGACTACAGCTAACAATTCTTTTTCAGTAGTAGCATAATTTCTTTGAGCAGCATCAAGAGTTTTGCTAGCATAATGAATAACATTTAATTTTTTATCTACTCGCTGTCCAAGAACAGCGCCTACAGCAAAATCACTAGCATCACACATAATTTCAAATGGTAAATTCCAATTAGGAGGTTCAACTATAGGAGCAGTTGTTAAGGCTTTCTTTAGAGTTTCAAAAGCTTCCTTACAATCATCATCAAAAACAAAAGGTACATCTTTTTGAAGAAGATTAGTAAGAGGCTTTGAAATCTTGGAGAAATCTTTAATAAATCTCCTATAAAACCCAAGCATGACCAAGAACACTACGAATACCTTTAACATCCCTTGGATAGGGCATCTTCTCAATGGCTTCAACTTTAGCTCTATCAACTTCAATACCTCTCTCGAAATTTTATGTCCCAATACAATTCCTTCATTAACCATAAAGTGGCATTTCTCCCAATTAAGAACAAGGTTAGTTTCTTCACATCTCTGCAAAACTTTATCAAGGTTTCGCAAGCAACTATCAAAAGAATTCCCATAGACAGAAAAATCATCCATGAATACTTCCACAATACTCTCACAAAAGCCATGAAAAATAGCAGACATGCATCTTTGAAAAGTAGTAGGAGCATTACATAAACCAAAAGGCATACGCCTATAAGCATAAGTTCCATAGGGACAAGTAAAAGTGGTTTTCTCTTGATCTTTAGCTTTAACAGCAATTTGTGAAAACCCGTAATAACCATCAAGAAAACAAAAATGAGTATTTTTAGACAACCTTTCTAACATTTGATCAATAAATGGTAAAGGGTAATGATCTTTCTTAGTAACTTTATTAACTTTTCGATAATCAATGCACATTCTATACCCTACAACTACTCTTTGAGGTATGAGCTCATCATTATCATTAGGCACAACGAGTCATTCCTCCTTTCTTAGGAACGCAATGCACAGGACTAACCCATCTACTATCAGCAATAGGATATATAATACCAGCTTCAAGAAGTCGTAATACCTCATTTCTTACCACATCCTTCATCTTGGGAATTAGATGACGCTAAGGTTCAACAACAGGCTTCGCATCATCTTCCATATTAATGGCGTGTTGGCAAATAGAGGGAGAAATCCCCTTCAAGTCATCAAGAGTATAGCCAATAGCACCTCGGTGTTTCTTCAATATTTGCAATAATCTTTCTTCTTCAAACTCGTAAGCTTAGAACTAATAATAACAGGATATATTTTCTTATCATCAATATGAGCATATTTAAGATTATCGTGCAAAGGCTTTAAATCAAAAACAGGATCTTCCTTTGGTGGCGGTGTTGTACCCAAGTCTTCCACCGGTAAATCATGCTTGAGAATAGGTTGGCGAAGAAAAATCTCCTCAAGCTCATCTCTTTCTTTCCTAAAAACTTCACTCTCGCTATTCTCCAGATGTTGCTGCAAGGGATTATTAGGAACAAGAACAATAGATGCACACTGCTCCATTTTAAAATCATTACTAGGCAAATCGGCTTTATAAGGAGTTTTGGTAAATTTGGAGAAGTTAAACTCATAAGATTCACCAGCAAATTTAGTCAAAATTTTCTCTTTCTTGCAATCTATAATAGCTCCACAAGTATTTAGAAAAGGTCTACCAAAAATGATAGGACAATAATCACTAGCAGCAGAACCAAGTACCAAAAAGTCAGCAGGATATTTAATCTTACCACATAGAACTTCCACATCTCGAACAATACCAATTGGAGAAATAGTTTCTCTATTAGCCAGCTGAATAACCACATCAATATCTTCAAGTTCGCAAGAATCAATTTCGTGCATAATCTCCGTGTAAAGCTCATAAGGTATAGCACTAACACTTGCACCAATATCACATAAACCATAATAGCAATGATCACCAATTCTAACGGATAGCATAGGAACACTAGCTTGTTTGGGTTTATTAGGATGTGAAAAAATATTAGAAGCATCTTCACAGAAAATAATATGACCATCCTCTACATTTTCAGTCACAAGATCTTTAACTATTGCAACAGCAGGTTCAACTTTTATTTGTTCTTCAGGTTCTATAGGTTTCTTTTCGCTTTTATGAACCGCACTATTTATAACAGAATACTCTTTCATTTTAGCAGGAAAAGGAGTTTTTTCAATATAAGCTTCAGGAATAACACGATCAGCAGTTTCAACTACAACACACTTATTAATGGATGAATCAATTTTATCTTTATACGGTTCATGATACTTATCAAAATTCTTCTTAGGCAATTCATAATGAGAGGCAAAAGCTTTATAAAGGTTTGCAGCCAACTTGAGAATCAAGACCATATGTTGCACTCATATTACGAAATGTATCGGTATCCATAAAAGCTTCAATGCATTTATAATCATAAATTATACCCGATTCTCTATCTTTGTCGTTCTCCCAACCTTCGATATTTTCTTGGATCCGATCAAGAAGGTCCCTTTTAAACTCTTCTTTATTGCGCGTAAATGATCCAGAACAAGAAGTATCCGAGCAAGGTCTTGTCTTGAAAAGAAAGTCTTGCATAGAAATTATCAATAATAACATTACCAGGAAGCTCATGAATGGGGCATTTGAGCATTAAAGACTTCAATCTCCCCCAAGCTTGGGCAATACTCTCTCCATCATGAGGCCGTAAATTATATATGCGGTTCCGATCTTTATGAATTTCACTTGGAGGATAAAATTTGGAATAAAATAAAGGCACAATGTCCTCCCAATCAAGAGAATCACCATTCTTCAGAAATTTATACCAATGCGCCGCTTTACCAGACAGCGATATAGAGAATAGTTTCTTCCTAACTTCATTCATAGCAATACCTGCACATTTGAATAACCCGCATAATTCATGCAAAAACAGTAAATGATCACCAGGATGGACAGTTCCATCCCCTTCATAGCGGTTATCCATAACATGTTCAATAATTTTCGTAGGTATTTTATAGGGTATTACTTCCTCACCTGGCGCCTCATCCACTACCGTTGCAGTAGTAGTAGATTTCTCAAATAGAAATTGAAGAGAAGATCTCTCCATAATGACTTATAGCAGCAGGCAGAAATAAAATCAGCACAAACAAGTAAAGGTTTTCCTTACCAATTCCACTTACCAATAGCGCTTCACTCCCGGCAACGGCGCCGTGAAAATAGTCTTGATGACCCACAAGTATAGGGGGTGTATCGTAGTATCTTCGATAAGTAAGAATGTCGATCCCAACGAGGAGCAGAAGGTGTTGACAAGCAGTTTCGATGAAGGATTCACCGTAAATGCTCACGGACAAGTATTCGGGGGTTTTGATGTAACGGATGAATAAAGTACGAGTAAGTAAAATGCGAGAGAAATAATTGCAGCGAGTGGCCCAATCCTTTTTAGCACAAAGGACAAGCCGGTTTGTTTACTTATAATGACCAAACGTTTTCGAGGACACACGGGATTTTAGTCTAGTGCTTTCGCTACATACGGTTAATTAATCTTCATTGTTTTGATAAGTGTTGTGTGGGTGAACCTATGCTAATGTACCGCCCTTCCTAGGACTAATACATACTTGTGATTATACCCCTTGCAAGCATCCGCAACTACAAGAAAGTAATTAAGATAAATCTAACCACAACCTTAAACTCGAGATCCTCGCGATCCCTCCCGCATCGATATACCAACGGGGGTTTAGGTCTCCGTCACTCCGGCAACCCCGCAATTGGCAAACGAGTACAAGATGCATTCCCCTAGGCCCATAAATGGTGAAGTGTCGTGTAGTCGACGTTCACACGACACCACTAGAAGAATAACACCACAACTTAAATATCATAACATTGAATATTACTCAACCATAGTTCACTACTAACATTTAGACTTCACCCATGTCCTCAAGAACTAAACGAACTACTCACGAGACATCATATGGAACATGATCAGAGGTGATATGATGATGAATAACAATCTGAACATAAACCTTGGTTCAATGGTTTCACTCAATAGCATCAATAACAAGTAGAAATCAGTATCGGGAGAGTTTCCCCTATCAAACAATCAAGATCAAACCCAAATTGCTACAGCGGTGACGATGTCCAGCGGTGGAGATGGCGGTGATGATGGTGGATATGATGATGATGGTGATGGAGATGATGTCCAGCTCGATGGCGGTGACGATGGCGTCGATTTCCCCCTCCGGGAGGGAATTTCCCCGGTGGATTCTTGCCCGCCGGAGAGCTCATTTCTCTCTGGTGTTCTCCGCCCCGCAGAGGCGGCTGTAACCCTTCGTGAGGTTTCCTCTGTGGCTTAGGTCTTCGGGACGAAGGGTTTCGCGAAGAAAAGGAGGTGAAAGAGGCCGAGGGGGCCCCACACCACATGGTGGCGCGGCTAGGCCATGGGCCGCGCCACCCTATGGTGTGGGCCCACCATGGGTCCAGCTGGCTCCCCCTTCTGGCTTCCTCCGTCATCTGGCAAAATAGGATTTTTGGTAAAACTTCCTTCCACAGTTGATCTTCCGAAATATTGCATCCTGACGATGCTTTTTCTAGCAGAATCCTGGCTCCGGTGCTCGATCTCCAAATAATCATGAAACATGCAAAATAGATGAAATAACATAAGTATTGTGTCCCAATATGAAATATATCAATGAATAACAACAAATTATGATATAAAATAGTGATGCAAATTGGACGTATCATTTGGTCAAGACACGAGTCAGCTTACATGCAAGCCTGCTTGGATAGTAGCTTTGCGCTTCAGGGTTTTTCTGACAGCTACTTTCCTCACCGCCTTCCTCGCCTGGGTTGAGGCTCGGGGGGCAGCTGACCCGGAGGATGCTTTACTTTTGGGAGCCGATTTCGGTGAAATCGGTTGGCTCTGCATTATGACCTTCTTCAAGGGCGGTGAGCTCTGACAGAAGAGAACTACCGGAGCTGGTGGAAGGAACTCGAATGGGGAACCGTCGGCTTGCGTGGGCTCTGGGCCATCCTGTTGCTGCCAAGGAATAAAGTCAAGTTACAGACAATCATTACGAGCCATTGCAGGTAATTTGCATGTAATGGTACCTGGTGTGCAGGAACGTCATATTCAGCATCAAGTTGCTTCAGCAACGGTCCTAGAGCTCTTCTGAAAGCGTGAGTCTTCCACATCGACCACCAGGTCTCGAAGCCGTCGGTGGTGGTGGTGAAACGGAGGTTATGAGGAATTGGAATGGCCAGAGCATCGAAGAAGGTATAACACCTTTGGCCAGTAATAATGTCGGGCAACTCAGCCCTGCTTGCTGTCAGATGGTGGAGAAAGAAGTGTGGGGGCACTTGCCCGAGGCCAAGCTGCTGGGCTACTACCACCGGTTGGTAAGACTCGTAACCAGGCTTTATTATCCTGTTCGAGGTACTCATGCCAACTGGGAGAAAGCAAGGACGGATCATGATGGAGTACAGGTGCTGGGTGCTGGCGTCATCGGAAAGACTGTCTAATCGGAAGGAAACTGGGTTCTCAAAGATTTCTGATTCACTATAGGGAAAGAACAGGGGGTTGTCCAGGCCTTGGAAGAAAATCTTGAACCGCTCTGCTGCTTCCTTGGGGATCAGCCTGCTGCCTGGGAGACTGTACAGAGCTTGGCCATAGCTAGTGCATCGGATTTCCTTCCCATTTGCGTCTGGGAAGGTGCAGGTGGCCAAAGGTGGGAAATTTGGGAATCGATTTTGAAAGTACAATTGAGTCCATAACTGAATAAACCACCAGGGGCCTCCTGTTTTGACTGTCCTTTGGGAGAACAGTTTGACAGACATCAGTTGAAGAGATCGATAGACTTCTCCAAGGAGCAGTTTTCCAAGGCCAAGTTGAGTACCTTTGGCGAGTTCATAGGCCAGGGAGAGGTAGTTCTTGGTTGGGGCGAGTGAAGGACCACAGAATATGAAGTGCTCCAACCAGAAGTTCAAGAAAGCCGTGTGCTCTCTTTCTGTCACAGGGCCTTTGGTTTTCATATAACGCCTGAGGTAGGCACCCCAACTTGTGCACTCTGTTTTGGAGGAAAGGGTGAAAGGGACCTTTGGCAGTTTAAAGGCAGAAGGGCTTGGGGATGAAATGTCTAGGCATGTGATCATGGCCACGTCCAGCAGAGTTGGTGTCATGGGGCCATGGCCGAACATGAAGCAGTTCAGTGCATCAGACCAAAAGTAGCCGATGGTTTTCAAGATGTTCTCGTTCTTTTCGAGAGGAGACAGTGATAATGATAAGGCATCGGCTATCCCTATCGAGTCCCAGGTAGCATAGTGTGCGTTGGACACTCTATTGTACCATGCCACCCAACCTTCGGGAGGATTAGGCCAGGCTCGCAGGCAGTCGGCCCAGGAAGTCAGATCTAGATTCTGATTCACGAAGGGGATCCTATTGGCCTCGCATGAGATTAGGTGAGCGGGACTCTCGGAAGAACGGGGGCCAAGACACATGGAGTTTGGGAGAGAAGGATGCGGCAGCAGGATGTCTGAAACCTAGAATTGATAATGGAATAGAACATTAATTCAGGTGTTTGCTGTTTACTCCTAACATTGATTCGCATGACGAGGAGGCTGTTGAGGATTACCTTCAGACCGGAGACCATGGCGTTGGCATTGGATGATTCCGCCATTTGGTGCGCTGAGGATTTGGGGCGGCGCGATTGAGATCTGAGAATCGTGGAGCTGCTTGGGTGGCGATTTGGGGATTTGAGTTTACTTTCTCAGACGGAGGGCGCAGGTTACCGTTTGGAGGAGCAGTTAGATTGGCTCTACTCTTGTTTTATCAGGGAGGCTGATGTGATACCATCGGCTCTTTTGGAGAGTGCTTGACTCTGACTATCGGCAAAGTTAAATGAAGACATTCCTTTGTTTTAAGATGGATTTTTTAGATAGGTGATAAAGTCAAGGAGGCAAGACGCCACGACATGACCCGGCGAAGAAAGAGCAGAATGATTTTGGAAATGTCATTTCCAAAACCAGGGGGGCATGTGTTATCACCAGAATTTGACCGGATCAGAGGTGGGCTGCGATTGGAGATGGGCTTGAAGAATATATATAGAGGAAATACATGAATCGGCCTTCCATACCAAGTTTGGGCTGGTTTGCCCATGTATCTGTAACATAGTAGGATACGTGTCGTTTAGAAGTTAGAGTTTAACCCGTGCACGGTTAGGTGCACGCCTGAATTAGAAAGTCCCCGGACTATAAATATGTATCTAGGGTTTATGAAATAAACAACAACCAACGTTCAACACAAACCAATCTCGGCGCATCGCCAACTCCCCGTCTCGAGGGTTTCTTCCGGGTAAGCACCATGCTGCCTAGATCGCATCTTGCGATCTAGGCAAGCACACGTTTATTCGTCTTCCATGCGTTGCTCGTGCTGAAGCCTTTTTGATGGCGAGCAACGTAGTTATCATAGGTGTTTTAGGGTTAGCATTGTTCTTCGTATCATATGCTATCGTCGTGCAACCCTTAGGCATCTAGCCGCCCTTACGCCTATCACGGGTGTAAGGGCGGCACCCCGCTTGATCATTGTTTAGTAGATCTGATCCGTTATTGTTGCTCCTTGTTCTTCAAGGATTAGTTTAATATCTGCATGGTTAGGCCTTACAAAGGGTTGGAGGATCCAGCGGCGCGTAGGGTGTAGTTTGCTAGCCCTAGACAGGATGTTCCGGGATCAACCTCGTGTTGGTTTTTAGGCCCTGTCTAGGATCGGCTTACGATCACCGTACGCGAGCGCGAGGCCCAATCACGAGTAGGACGTTCCGATTATGCGGTGAAAACCCCAAATCGTAGTAGGTCGCTTTAGCTTTATCTTGATCAAGCAGGACCACCATCTGATCGTACACCTCGTACGTATCATGGGTGGATCGGCTCTTTGAGCCGATTCACAGGACAACCCGAGAGCCGATCGAGGCTCGTATTTAACGTTTACGTGTATGCCATGCAGGAAACTAAGCGAGGCATCATCCAACACCTTCCTGACCAGGTATAGGTCAGGTGGCACGCCCTTGCATCAGCATCGGATGTGTGTGCAGAAGGCTTTGCGGGCCGTTGCTCGGAGGGACCAGGGCCAGCCGCAGTCCTGGGAGATTCCCGGCTCTACGGTGTTGCCCGTCGCTGCCCGCCGGTGGGTTTCTGACCGCAACAAGCTCCTGATGGAAGAAAGCTCGCACCGTATCCGCTTTCCAGCTAGTACCAGCATCGTTCATAAGGTAGCGTACCTTGGCAGTATTGGGGATCAGCGACAGAGGTATAAAGGAACCCTTTGGAAAGCCAGGGATCCAAGAGTCCGTCATAATCCTGATACTGTCACCATTTCCCACTCCCCAACGTAAACCTCTCAGCAACAACTCATGACCAAAAAGGATCGATCGCCAGGTAAAGGAAGAGGATCTTGGTTTTACAGCAGACAGCACATCTGTGTTAGGGTAGTAGCGACCCTTAAGAACCCGCGCACAAAGAGATGTAGGTTCAGAAATGAGCCTCCAACACTGCTTTCCCAACATAGCTTGGTTAAAGAGAACAAAATCTCTGAAACCTAGACCACCAAGAGATTTAGGAGAAGATAGCCAATCCCAAGACTTCCAATGCATCTTCTTGCAACCATCCTCAAAACCCCACCAATGATCCGCAATACTAGACTTCATTTTTTCACAAGTCGAGACCGGAACCTGGAAGCAACTCATCACATGATTCGGAATAGCTTGAACCACTGCTTTAAGCCAAACCTCCTTCCCAGCCCTAGATAAAGGCCGGCCCGAGACACTAGTAACACTTCTCCACACCCTCTCAGCAAGGAACTTAAAAGAGGCGGTGGCTGCCCTAGCGATTTCTGTAGGCATGCCTAGGTAACAATCACGAAGAACTTCATTGGAAACCTCCAATTTATCCTTTACCATGATCTTGATACTATCATGGCACTTATTACCAAAGAAAACATAAGACTTCTGTAGGTTAACTTTCTGCCCCGAAGCCCCACAATAAGTGTCAATGACCTCTTTCAGCGTATCAACACTCCGAGAATCACTACGTGCAAAGAAGATACTGTCATCTGCGAAGAGTAAGTGTGATATAGAGGGGCTTTGCCGTCCATTGCGTAAACCTTGTAGCTCACCAAGACCCTCCTTCTTCTGCAGTAAACAAGATAATCCTTCCGTGCACAAGAGAAACAAATAAGGACTAATGGGATCTCCTTGCCGAATACCTCTCGATGGAATCACAGGGGATGTAAGATCACCATTAACCTTAACAGCATATCTTGCTGATGTGACGCATCTCATAACCGTGTTCACCCATCCAACATCAAAACCCAGCTTCGTAAGACATCCATGAAGATATGCCCACTCAATACGATCATAAGCCTTCATCATATCCACTTTCAGGGCAAAAAAAGGTGTTTTGCATTTCTGTCGCCGCACAGTATGAAGGCACTCATAGGCAATGAGAGCACTGTCGGTGATGAGACGACCAGGGACAAAAGCACTCTGGTATTCTGATATAATATCTGGTAGCAAGAGCTTCAACCTGTTGGCGACAACCTTGGAGGCAATCTTGTACAAGACGTTACACAGACTAATCGGTCTAAATTTAGACAAGTGTTTTGCATTTGTTACCTTGGGAATGAGTACTATAACCGAGTCACAAAAACCTTCCGGTATATCAGCACCTTCCAAAAAACTCCGTACAGCATCACATACATCATTCTGAACCAGATCCCAATGCACCTGATAGAACATAGCAGGAAAGCCATCTGGGCCAGGAGCCTTGGTAGGACCCATCTGAAACAGAGCCGCTTTGATCTCATCATTAGTGTATGGCTTGCACAACTCAGCGTTCATCCGATCATCGACCTTAGCTAGTATGGCCTCAAGAACCACGTCCATAGAATCTACCGGCCCTGAGCTGAAAAGATCCTCATAGAAGTGATGCACCATATTTTTAATGCCTGCGTGATCATTACAAACCGAGCCATCTTCCTTCACCAAAGCAGAGATACGATTTGTTCTCTTCCTGGCAGATGCTTTTGAGTGAAAGAACGCAGTATTTTGATCACCTTCCCGAAGCCATTCCACTCGGGATCTTTGCCTAGCCATTATCTCTTCACGTTCAAACAGCTCGCAAAGTTGACGGCCTACTTGTTTCTCTTCGGCAATCACATCATCAGTGACACTGACACTTCGGAGTCTCCGAAGCACACGTTCTAGCTGCCCAATCTCACGACGGACAGAACCAAAAGAAGTTCTGCTCCAGTCCCTAAGAGAACCAGCCATACGCCCCATGTTGGCCCAGGCTGCATGCAACGCATTTGGCTCATGATCATTCGAATTCCAGGCAGCTTCAACCACATGCAAATAATCATCAGCACGCTGCCACATTGCCTCGTACTTAAAACCCTGCAGCACCGGCAAGCTGGATAGGTGAGGTTCGCTAGCACACAGCGAAATAAGAATTGCATAGTGGTCAGAAGAGGTTGTGATAATATTTTCCACTCCACAATCCCCAAATAAGGAAGAGAAACTCCCATTCGCCACAGCTCTGTCCAGTCGGACACGGACATTACATTGGGCATCTTGACGGTTTGACCAAGTAAACTTTGGTCCAGAAAACCCGAGATCTACCAGGTTGCAAGCATCTAGGCAATCGCGAAACAACTCCATTTGAGCATCAGAACGCTCAGCTGACCCATAGTGTTCATCTTGTAGTAACACCTCATTAAAGTCCCCACAGCAAAGCCAAGGGCCTTCCCACTCACGACGCAACCGTCGCAGCATATCCCAGAAACAGTGGCGAAGCTCCCTCTTTGGCTCACCATACACAAAAGTAGCACGCCAGGGAGCAGCGTCCTCCGAGGATACCGTCACGTCGATAACATGTGCATTGGCACCTCGAAGAGAAACTGAATAAGGTTGCTTCCAAAAAAGCGCAAGACCGCCACTACGGCCCTCGCAACTAACGGCATAGGCACCCGTGTAGCCCAACGACCACATAAAGTTTCTAGCCTTTGTATCCCACATCTTAGTCTCGGACAAGAACATGATACTGTGTCTGAAAGTCTTCACTAACCAGCGAAGTTCCCCTACTGTCGCGTCAGAGCCCAAACCACGACAGTTCCAGCATAACAGACTCATTGCGTTGGGCGGAGCTGCATCGCAGCCTCCGCCGGATCCCCCGATCGAGTTGGGGTAGTTCTCTGTTTCTTATTGGAGTCTGAATTGTGCACATCTTCCTGAGTTGCTGAGACACCAGCGACAGCAGGCACCATTGCTAACAGACCAACAACAGGAGGTGCCTCAAGAAGCAACGCCTCATTCTGGACTTTGGCCGTCTTTCTCTTCTTCGCTGCTGTAGAGGGTTTTGTCTTCACGGATACATTCTCCCTAACGGCCTCCTCGGCACGACCCCGCCCACGTCCACGGCCTGACCGGCCCCGGCCACGTGCAGCACCACGTCCACCCCTTGAAGGAGATGAATCTTCAGCCTCCCCTGAACCAGCAGCAACTGAACTCGAATTATAGGTGTTTGCACCACCATGGGTACCCTGTTGTGCCGTTCCAGAGTGAGCAGATGTTGCAGAATTGTTCCCAAATTTCCTGACATTGTCATCAACCGACAGCCTTCTTGCAGAATAAGGGAGCTCACCTTGCTCATCCCGATCAGCCGGATTGGCGCAGGCAAGGGTAGAATGTCCCAACAAACCGCAGGAAAAGCAGTAGATAGGCAAACGTTCATACTGAACAACAAAACTCTCAGTTGTCTTAAGCAAACTGGAATAGACTGTAACTGCGCGCAGAAGAGATTCATCAACCTTGACTTCCACCCTCAGCCGCATAAAACCCCCCCAACACCTGCCTAGGGAGTCAGCATCAATCCGCTTCACCACTCCAATTGGTTCAGCAATCACCTTCCCTCTCGTAGAGTTCATCAACCTATTTGGGAGGGATAGGATCCTGGCCCATATGGCCCTACGGTCAAAAACCATATCCTGCGGCTGAACTTCAGCATCATATTTTTTCATAAGCACGGCATGTTTGCCAACCATCCATGGAGAACCCTCCATAACACGGTCTCGATCACCCTTAGAACCAAATTCGGCAATGAACAAATTATCACCTGCAGGATTGAGAAGCAGCCCTTTCGGATTGCCCCATGCGGGCCGCATCGCCGCCGAGATCGTCTGAATGTGAAACACCTTCGGAGCCAGAACTTTCCCCACGAACGACCGCTCAGGATCGACCAGCGCCAGATCTTCCACATCGTCGATCACCACCGCCTTTGATTCAGCGTTAGTAAGGCGAAGATTCACCATCATCTGCTCAACACGATCCCTAGCGGATGAACCGCCAGGACCACTTGTAACTGTCGCCGCCGTCGCGGCATCCTTCCCCTTTTCAGATCGTGGCCTTGAGGAGCCCTTGCCAACCTGATCCGGGTCTACCGCCACCGACGCATCCATCGCCTTCCCTCCTACTCCACCCGTCATGATCCACACAAGCCACTCGCCCTTCGTCCAGCCAAGGGTGGGCAACTCTACAGAGAGAGTCCCTTAGTCACCCCGAATCGGACAGAAAAGGAGGAGCGGGAAGCAGGATCGAATGAGGACGAGGAAGCCAAGAGGATTGCAGAGAAACCAGAGAAAATCGATCACGATTGAAATCCCACACGAGTCCTAACTCTAGGGTTCGAGTCGCCAGAGCGCCGCGGAAACCTAGGAGTCAGACAAAGGTAAGAGACGTTGAGATTCCCAGATCTGTTCCATAGAAGCATGCAATCTGGCCCACGAATTACGGAGGTAGTCACGCGCGGGACTGGCTTCAACATCATACGGCTATCATCTATTTGATCGTGTGGCCAGGGTCTAGTCCGATGGGAAGCTATCAATCGGGTTCCGTACATACGAGCTGCCACAGTTGGATGGAACGAACGGAGCATAAGGGCGCGTTTGGTAGGCTGCATCCCTTGGCTCGTATCGAGCCAGCAATTTTCGGCTCGTTTGGTTGCCTGGGCCAAGCCGTGTTGTTGCCGGAACCGGTTCTCAAACCAGTGCCGGGCAAGCCCTGGAGGAACGCTCGGTTCAGCAGTTTCCAGCGGTGCAGGAAAATCTCCACGCCCGCTGATGCAAAGTGGATTCTTCGGCACACGGGTGGAGACGAGAATGGAGATGACGCGCGCATCGGCGAAAAGCGAAAAGGGTGGCAGGAAGCGAAAAGGGTGGCAGGAAGGATTCTGTCACCTCCCTCCGCTCGCCATGGCCTATTTCTACCCCTCCTCCACTGTCCCCCCCCCCCCCCAATTTCGAGCTCCTCCTCTCATCGGCAAGCAGGTAAGAGGCGCACACATCTCCGATCGGCAACGGTTGCAGCGGCGGCGGCGGGAAGTACATCTGGGCTACCTCCTGGTCCATCGCATCTTCACCTCCGGCCATGAATGTAAGCCATCCCTTATCACCTTTTTTCAAGTGCATCATATTATCCTCGCTCGGGCACTACAACTATAGTGTAGTGCTACTAGCATACTGCCCTAGTTTTTCATAGCCCTGCGGTGATTTTTGTCCTTACTACCCTCTTTTTTCATCGCTTCATGTGCATGCGGTGGAAAAAATACCAAACCATCTTTTATGTTTCTTGAATAGTTCCTCCACACCAATATTTTTGTGGTACTTCAGCAACCCAAATATTGTACTAATTTTATAATATTTTAACCAATGATCTAGATACCAATGACGTGGCATCGCGCCAACCTTCTTAGTACTTCTTGAAATGAACTCAAGTTTCTTTGTGGGTGGCTCCTGCTTTCTCCTTCTTTTTTTTTGCTTCAGGGATTGCAATCTAATCGGATCAAGAGAGTAAGCAAGAGTGGAATGTGTGGATATGGTGCATTGTTGGAAAAGCACATGTTTGAGCTCCATCTCTTGATGGAAATATTTTATGTTCTTGTTCCATGAAAAAGAATATATAGTCTAATAATATAAAAAATAGGGCGGGGCGGAGGAAGGGGCCGCGTGACCAAAATATTTATTTTGTGTTATGTCGAGTGTGTATTTTTGAAGCCACTTTAGCTAGTTTTGTAATCTTAAACTATTATTTATCATTGAAATATATAGGTAGGCATTTGTTTTGAAAAAAACTAAAGGAGCTATATGTATATGTTGATCCTCTACTTGTGGAGTCGGGCTACCAAGTGTTGCGGTGAGTAAGCACCAAGCTCTCTCTTTCTTCTCTCAAAACCGGTTCCAATCCTGAATTTCCACATCATAGCCGTTAAAAGCGCGATCACATGTCTATGCAGGTGAAGAACCTGTTGGCTATAGAGGTGATGATGGTGACATCCTCTACTCGATGAACACATCTTGCTTGTATTGCAGTTGTCCAAATGCCACATTGATGACTAATCTTGATGCTACCAATTACACTCCTGAATTTAACTTGGACTTCAAGTTTGATTGGTTGCATCGGTCTCCCTAGCAGCCACGACCACAAATATTAGTACACATTTTATCTGCAGCGGATTTGATTTGATTTTATCTTAAACCTTTCTACAAAAATTAATTTTATCATATACCCCCTCCTTCCTAAACATAATGCGTATAGTTTTTGGTCAAAGTAAAAAAACATCTACAATACCAAATGCACACAACATAAAAGTATATTGTATACTTTCATCCATCCAAAAGAAAATGACTACGTATGTTCCTGTTAAATTTCCTCGTTTTAGGTTTAGATTTTTCCCTTCTTGAAGCATATGTTCCTTTCGGCACCTTAATATGGCTACATATGTGTATTTCATTCTCATGAAAATGATGTTTCTTTGTAGGTACTCCCTCCGTTTTTTATATATAAGGCTACCACACATTTCTAGATAGAAATTTGAATAATAATTCGACCAACCTATATGTCACCAAAAGTATATCATTGAATTTGTACTTGATAGATGTTTACAACAATATGTTCTTGGTGTTATATAACTTATCTTTTATCGATCAAATTATTAGTCAATGTTTTAGCCCGAAATACTTAGTGGCTTTATATATAACAACGGATGGAGTACCATATTAGGTGCATGTCTGTAATTCTGGATTTGTCATGGCCAGCATATGACTCTTATAGTCGGTAGCTCATCCTCTTGATTCTTGGTTACATACAGTAGAAGTGTGAAAACTCTAGAAAACTCCCTACATATGTCTTGTCTCTAGAGTCCTCCAAAGCAATTTGTACATTGCAGATTTTTTTAAAATTGAATGTTTTACAAAAACGTTATACCATACTTTTCCTTTATTTTTTATACCATACTTTTCCTTTACAAAAATGTACTTATTTTTTATACCATACTTTTCCTTTATACAAAAATGTTGTTCATGTTGTTATTCACCCGACACATAGTTTCTTACAAAATTGGTTCGGTAGTTCAGAGTTACCGGGTGTTGTAAGATCTATCGTACGGATACTGAGGATATGTCACATGCTCTATAAAGTGCCCTCATGCTCGGAACCTATATGAGACAATGCGACCATCCCGGAGTCTCCCATCTCATAGTAATCTTCTAATACATCCAAAACTATGGTTTCAATCTATCATTCTGAATATCCTTGCTGGTATGATTGTTAACAAAGTCCTTGTGGCTTGGCGTGCTTGGCATGCTAGGAATGAATTTACTCATGACAAACCACTTCCATCAGTAGAAGGTTTAA
Source organism: Lolium rigidum (assembly GCF_022539505.1). NCBI lineage: Eukaryota > Viridiplantae > Streptophyta > Magnoliopsida > Poales > Poaceae > Lolium > Lolium rigidum. The sequence goes on along the minus strand of NC_061514.1, from coordinate 24,720,785 downwards.
GAAGGTTTCTGTGCAGCTACTTGAGCCTGATCAGAAATATCAAAACAATGCTCGTGGAAGAGATTATTAAAGGTAAATGCCCCATAGTTCAAGACTATAGTTCCGGACATGGCAATGTCAAAGTTAAACCACCCGAGAAACCCTAGTGCAAGCCACCACATGGCTTTATTGAGCTCTCGGTTGATGGCTCTTTTCATGAGGGTGAGCCTACATCTAGGTCAGGTTTGGCCATGTGGGATGAAGGTATGCAGTGGCGGAGCGTGGATCAAGACAAAGGGTGGGCCAATTGTTTGTAATGCCAAACAATTAGGTACAAGTCTTGGAGAAAATGTAACCGTTAAATCAACAGAGAATTTTCACGTAAGGATATACTGCTAATATGTATAATATGATTCAGATATAATATTTTGAAGCAAAATAAATATGACATGCTCGTTTGATTGCTGTTCTTCATTTTGGCGCTGTTCTTCCGCTTCAAGTTTACCTAATGCCACTGGTTCATGTTCAGGAGCAGAAGAACAGTCAACAACTGCACTTGCATCATCTCTTTTTTATTTTGTAATTTGTCTCCAAGGTATTATCTTCAAGTATTGAACCAAAGCTACCAAACATATTTATACAAAAAGTAGTACTCCCTCCGTCCCATGAAACTTGTCTTATCTTTGTCCAAAATAATGTCTAGATACACCTGAATTTAGATAAATTTAAAATATGTTTCATGAGACGGAGCTAGTAGATCAGTTCTAGGAAAAACAAAGCAACTAGATTAATGTGTATGTGTGCCAAAATAAAAACTCTAACATCCCAATCAGCATAGAACAGTTAGGGAATCAAATATGCAATCATGAAATCAACTTGGTTTATTTTCGGCTGATTTGAACTAGCAGGAGAAGAAAGAGAGAGCTAGCTAGACCGTTGGGATCGGGAAGCGAAGGAATACCTAGAGAAGGAACATCATAATGTGAGCCGAGACAGTGTGTACAAGGACTGGGTTGTAGCCTTGTAGGTTTGGCCGGATGGACTAGTACAAATGTTTTGCACTTTGAGAAGACTGGGACGGAGCCCAGTATGGTCTCCACAACGCTCCGCCTGTGAAGGTATGGTCATGTGGGATGAACATAGTAATGTGGTATTTACAGCTTAACCATTGCAGAAGCCCACTTGAGACTCAAATAGTCAAATACAAACATGTCTGGAAGGCTTGGAGTTGGCTCTCCATCTAAGCTTCCTACCAATTAAGAAACAAATAACCTACGACTCATTCTAGCGGCTAAGGAGGAGATGCATGATAGATCACATTTAGCCCATCTTAATACTCAGCTTGGATTGGTATTTAGTCATGAGAGAGTTTATGATAATGTAAAAGTGGAGCCCTCTCAGATTAGGGTTGTCACAACCTCGCTGATCCGGCGAGGGTTGATCACCATACTGTCACATGGTTAGGTTCGAGACCTGATATGTTGTTCTCCATGTTCTCGAGGAAGGCCGTCTTGTAAACCTACTTGAGTAATAATTCCTCTTTTTACCAGGAAAAAAAAATACTTCCTCCATACTCGTTTATTAGGGTGTTACGTACTTGGTCAAACTAATTTAACTATTATAATTTGGTCAACAAAGTGTAGGATATATGCCAAACAAAACTGATACCGATGGTATAAATATAATTTACATGTATACATATTATATTTTGTTGACTAAATAAAAAGTTAAATTTTCTCAAAAAAGTGTGTAATAAGTAAATAAACCGGTACGGAGTACAACTGGATGAAAGGTCGGTTTGTTCTGCGGTCGGTCTGCAAAAAGTTCAGTAGTGTCCATACAACTCGATCCCTTCCGATCGTGAAGTCGTGACACAAACCCAACTCTCGCGCGCGCGCCAAACCCGCCGCGCGCCCCCTGCTCGAACGTACGCGCGCAGCATGGCCATGGCGCCGGGGGAGGCGCCGGAGGTGCTAGATCCGCCCAGCAGGCGCACCCGCATCCGCGCGATCTTGGACGGCGGAAAGGCCCAGGCGGGGCGGCGCGTGGTGGTGGGCGGCTGGGTGCGGGCTGGTCGCGAGCAGGGCCACGGGGCGCCGGACCCCTTCGCCTTCCTCGACGTCAACGACGGCTCCTGCCAGGGGAACCTCCAGCTCTTCGTCAAGGGCGAGGTCGTGGGCTACCCGCTCGCGCGGCTGACGGCCACAGGCACATCCGTGTTCGTCGAGGGCGTGGTCCGCAGGGACGAGAGGGCCAAACACGGCGTCGAGCTGGCCGTGACGAGGGTGCTCGAGGTCGGGGAGGTGGACGCCGCCGCCTACCCGCTGCCCAAGACCAAGACCGGCCACAGCCTCGACCCCGCCTACATCAGGGACTTCGTCCACCTCCGCGCACGCACCTACCTGGTATGATACTAAGATTGTTTTCTTTTTTCTCATGCCTTGAACTTAATAATTTGTTGCAATGTTGCCAAAATAAATAAATTTGTAGTTCTTGCATGCGTAAGAGTATCCGATGGTTGCTTTGCTCGTTTGTTAGAAATTGGTTATCAGACAGAATTTGCAGTGAAGTGCATTGACTCATTGTCTAGAAAAAAAAAGTGCAGTACAGTCTATTCAAATTGGGTATCAGACAGAGTTTCGGTAATTTTGTATTTTGTGGTATGTTCTTTCTGTTAATTATTAGGCTGATGAAATGTTAATTTTGGCAATTACTAGATATTTATCTGTGTGCTCCTTCTGTTCTTTACCCCTGTTTTTGTCACCGGTACCTGATTCCTAGACTTGTAACTTTTGACAGATAAGTGCCGTGTTTAGGATAAGGAGTGAGCTCTCCTTTGCAACCGAGAAATACTTTCGGGACGAAGGCTTCCTGCACGTGCACACACCCATCCTGACCACCAGCGACTGCGAGGGCGCGGGTGAGATGTTCCAGGTCACCACATTGTTCAGCCAGGACCAGAAGCTGGAGGCGGAGCTCAAGGAGAACCCGGCTCCAACACAAGCCGACATTGATGCTGCCAAGATCGTTGCCAAAGAGAAGGGAGACACCGTCGCGCAGCTGAAATCCGCACAAGCTACGAAGCAGGAGATCAGCACCGCCGTTTCGGACCTCAAGAAGGCGAAACAGGACGTGCTGACGATGGAAGAGAGGTCCAAGCTGAAACCTGGGATCCCACGCAGGGAGGATGGGAGTGTTGCCTTTGAGAAAGATTTTTTCAAGTGTCCCGCGTACCTCACAGTTTCTGGACAGCTTCATCTGGAGACTTTAGCTTGTGCTCTTGGAGATGTGTATACCTTTGGGCCAACATTTCGGGCCGAGCACTCGCACACATCGAGGCATTTGGCAGAGTTTTGGATGGTTGAAGCAGAATTTGCATTTGCAAACTTGCAGGTGATATGATCTTTCTCTCTCCATCAACTAATTTGGTCGGTTTACCAGGCTTAATTGGGTTATTTATCATGTCATATGAGACTCAGTACTGATATCTTCTTTCTGCTGAATTATTCAATATTCAACCCTCTGTCACAGGATGATATGAACTATGCAGAGAGCTATGTGCAATACCTTTGCAAGTGGCTACTTGATCATTGCCAAGAAGAGATAGAATTCATGGTCAAGAGTCACGATAAGGATGCAATGGAGCGCCTCAAGCTTGTTTCATCGACGCCTTTCGAACGCATTTCGTACACAAAGGCCGTGGAGATCCTGAAAGATGCAGACAGGAAGTTTGACAACAAGGTTGAATGGGGAATTGATTTAGCATCAGAGCACGAGAGGTACGGATACTACAATAGATATTGTCATTTATCTATTATTTTTAGCATATTTGGATTTGAAATAGTTTCTTGCAATTTGAAGGTATTTGACTGAGGTGGTGTTCAAGAAGCCAGTTATTGTTTTTAACTATCCCAAAGGAATAAAGGCATTTTATATGAGGCTCAACGATGATGAAAAGAGAGTGGCTGCTATGGATGTTCTTGTTCCCAAGGTACTATAATAATCTGCTAAACCATGATATTCAATCTTTTTAGATTATTTACGTAGTCATAATCTGCCTTTGATGTACTCTCTCGATGTTATAATTGGTCTCTCTGAAATCATCATTGAATTGGCATTGTGCTTAGTAGCTTTGGTCTGTACTGAAAATTGACAGTATCTACTTTAATCCCTTGATGCAATCACTTATCTCTGGATATCATGTTTCCTAGGTTGGTGAATTAATCGGTGGAAGCCAGAGGGAGGAGCGTCTAGATGTTCTGGAACAAAGGTACTGCCCTGGACATAAGTTGAACATTAAGCCTTTTAATATTCATGCTGCATGTTGGTGATATTCACAGTTGAGTGAATATCATTCCCATATACTTTGATTACAAGTTCTTGCACAAATAGACGCACCGTAAATGTATTTCGAAAAAAACATTGTATTGCTTTCTTTTGCTCACTAAAAATGGTAGATGAAAGGCGTCCGTCTGATATTGTTTGATACTGCTACTGAAGAGGTTGGGTATTTCTTACGCTGACGGATACGGCACGGCAATATGAACACTAATTGCACTATGCCGACAGAGTTTTGTTTCTGATTGCAAAAATATTCGTGATATTAAATCTGTTACTTTCATGAAAATTAACGTGCATTCGTATTTCCTTGATCGATGATGGGACTGTGAAGAGCCAACATATAAGAGTATGGTATGAATTCATCAGTCATATCCCTCTGATTGCACTGAGCTAATTAACTCTTAAACATGCCTGTTGTGTAGGATACTCGACGCTGGCCTGCCCTTGGAGCGGTACGACAAGTACATGGACCTCCGGCGCTATGGATCCGTCAGGCACAGTGGGTTCGGTATGGGTTTGGAGAGGATGATCCTTTTTGCTACAGGTCTTGACAACATAAAAGATGTCATCGCCTTTCCGAGGTACCCTGGGAGGGCCGATCTCTGAACTTAGCTGAAACTGCTCCATGTTCCCTGTGTTTTAGGTTAGCGCCCAGGTGGCAAGTGCACATAAAAAATACAGCAGGTTATGTTTTTTGTTCACTATTCCGTAGTTTTTCGTAGTTTGTCTTGAATTTCTCGAACGTACACACAACCATGAACCATGAAAGCTTGTTGTGGTGGAACACGTACAACGTTAATTTGCGCTGAGCCACCATGCATTGTCACCGTCGATGGTCTATTCTGTTGTGCTATGTAGGCTGTCATGGTCAGCCACCGCCATTTTGAAGACTGAAGTAGCTAGTGAATGTCATACCATCGAAATGCGCACAGCTTCTCTTTTAATTTGACCTCACGTTGTTCTCTCCTCCCACTTTGGCCTCTGCCTTTCTACATGAGTTCCTGCGGCTCACGGAGATGGATCAATCAATCAAGTAGCTCGAGCGATTAAAAATGTTTGAATAACGCATTGGAGTCTTGGCCTGTTTAGTTACTCATTACTATGTCCATAAATCAAAAGTTTATCTAAGTTTTAGATGTATCTAAACACTTTTTAGTATATAGATGCCTCTATGTTCGACATCTTTTTATAGACGGAGGGAGTATGTGCACTGCACGTATCTTTTTCACCTCGACCTCTCCATATAAAGACACACTAGATAGTCTTTGCCTGTTCAGTTCACGTATCCATGGTCTATGGAGGCATGGAGCGTGCATGGCGTCAGGTAGCACGCTCAAATGCGAAGTTAGCGGATGGTTCCGAGATCCGGCCTAATGTTGGCCTCATTCTGCCATGTGCTCGACGGCCGTGTAACATGGAAGTAATCGGCCATCAACTACACAGCAGGCGACGGCAGCCGCGGAGGCCGGGCGTGGCAAGGCCGTCCAACTGAGCTTCCGCTTGTCGTCCAGGAGACCAGACGTAGTTGATATATACCATTACAGAGGCCATCGACACGACGCTACATGGCTAACTAATTTTCCTGGCTACTTTAGGGATGCCCAAAGGGAATGATAGAACAATCTTCTTCAACTAAAACCAGGACATGTGCAGAAACTAGATAAGACAGATTGATTTGTTCACATCAGACCGCAGTTAGTGTCTTTTGGAATGAGACATACACATGGGAGCTAATATAACTTGGATCATATTTACAAATAGTAATGATACACGTCAGCAAACACAAGTGGATTTGCACTAGCTGTTGAATGTAGATGGGCTGCAGCCCAGTAAGGCAGCCCATGTAGTCTACAATTCCTGAAATCTCAAGGCTCATCACGTTGGCAGCTTGGGACAGCCTTGGGGGACAAAGTTTAGTCCCACATTGCTAGTTGGGAAAGAGTTGGAGTGGTATATAAGGGCTGCTGTTCTAGTCCTTCCAAGTGAGTGAGAATAGAAAGAGCCCTCGCGCACTCCTCCTCCTCCGCCCGCCCCGCCTCGTCTCGTCGCGTTTCGTGACTCGAGTTTGAGACACACTCAAGGAAGCCTAATTTTTTGCTTGGTGCACCAACTGAGTTGGGTACGTGTCGACCTGCATGTGCATGCTCGCCGCGTGTCCCTGGCTTCCTACGCGTGGCAACGCGGTCAGTCGGCTCTCCTCCCAAGCTATACCAGGAGACATATCAGATCTGGAGAATGCAGCTCTCAGAACTCTCTAGTCTGTCTCTCTCACGAAGTTCCTTTTGCTGCGCTACTCTCTTGTCTTCCCCATCCTGGCGACTACGTGCATAGCCGTCCGGGAGAGCAGGCCTCCGAAACTCTGTCCGTTGAGATCCTGCACCGGGAGACGGGCGATAAGGTTTTTGGGGAGCGTCTCGGCGCGACTGCTCGCTGCTGTTCGTCTTCTTCTTCGACGGTTTGGCTGCTTCATCGACAGATCCGACTACACCATGGGCGACATCAACAATACCCATGGTGCTGGTGCTGCTGGTGCGACCTTCTCGGTCGCGATGTATGTGCTTTTCCTCTCCTACCTTGCACTGCTACTTGTTCCATGTTCAGATCTGATGCATGTGCTTAGTCTGATGTGTGTGGTTAAGTATGCTTGTGCATCCGTAATGTTGCTTTCGGTAATTAAACTCAGACGAAAATTGCCTAATAATCCAACAATCCAAAAACCTTATATGCTTAGGCAATTTTCACCGTCTGGTTTTGCTGCTGCGCTTAAACCGAGCCCGTTTACGGGTTCTCATTTCAAGAGATGGCAGAATAAGACCCTCTTGTGGCTCACTTTTATGGACGTGCACCGAGTTGCGGAAGGTACTCCCAGAGGTCCGCTTACTCCTGAAGAGGATAATATAAAGCGTTCGGGGATGCCACCGTAATCTTTGTGGGTGCCGTCCTAAGTGTGCTTGGAGACAAGTTGGTTGATGCTTATCTGCACATCCGAAATGGGAAGGAACCGTGGGATGCAATTGATGCTAAGTTTGGTGCTGCCGATGCCAGAGGTGAACTGTATGCTATGGATCAGTTCAATGACTACAGAATGGTTGAGAACCAATCTGTAGTAGAACAGACTCATGAGATACAGATCATGGCAAAGGAATTTGAGCTCCTCAAGTGTGTGCTACCAGACAAGTTTGTCGCGGGATGCATTGTCGCTAAGCTTCCCCCTTCATGGAGGAACTTTGCCACTTCTCTGAAACATCAGAGGCATGAGTTCTCTGTTGAGAATATCATGGGCTCTCTGGATGTTGAGGAGAAGACGAGGGCAAAAAACAAACACACTGGAGGAACTGAGGGACGTTCTGCTGCCAATATGGTGCAGAAAAATGCCCACAAGTTCAAGGGAAAGAACAAGGGAGTCTCCCAGACTACCAACTTCAAGAAGAAGGGGAAAACGGAGAAGAAAGATCCTTGCTGGGTGTGTGGCGAGACGGGCCATTGGGCTAATCGTTGTTCACAATGCAAAGGAAAGAAAGGTCAGGCTGGACAGAACTCAAATTCTGTCAACATGGTCATTGGCAACACCGGTGAAGGAACTACAGGGTATGGTAATATATTACCTACTGCTCTTTCGGTGTTTCAGTCCACAGAATGGTGGGTTGATACAGGTGCCAATGTTCATGTGTGTGCTGACATCTCCATGTTTACCTCTTATCAGGCCCGAGGTTCCTCAGTAATGATGGGGAATGGGTTAAATGCTACTGTTCGTGGTGTTGGCACGGTAGATCTGAAGTTTACTTCGAGGAAGATCGTGCAACTGAAGAACATGCTGCATGTCCCTTCTATCAAGAAGAATCTCGTTAGTGGCTCCTGTCGTTGCCTATTCGACGGTACTCCAGAGGAGGGATCCTCATGGAGGGAAGAAGAAGTAGGGGCCATTGGGCAGAGAGTCCTTGGGACGGTTGTATGCGATTTACCCAGCTTTGGATCACCTGCACAATGGCAAAGCCTACTGCTGCTTGCCTGGAATTATCTGGGCGCTTTCGCGTTGTTACAATGAGTTGTAGTTGTGCCTCTAGGGCTCCCGGGATCCGGCTTATAAAGGCGCACGGATCTAGGGTTTACACGGAGAGTCCTAGCCGGATTACAAGTTGCCTAACTACGGTACAATGTCTTGACATGTACGTCAAGGATCCGCCTTCCATCTATATCGTGCGGGATCCGGATACCTTATGGGCCTCTACAGATCTGGCCTCCTTCGTAGGTCGGTTGGGATCCGACTCCCTGATCCTGGGCTGGACTTCATCCTTCAGGATCTACAGCAACTGGGCCGCCCGATGGGCCACATGCCACATCACCATCTGTGGGCCACCCGGGCTTGCCGGATCTAGGCCATGCCGTTGATATACCCATAAACTATACCCACAATAGTAGCCCCCGAAGTTCTCCAAGATTCATCATTCCTCCGACTTCATTCGACTCAGATCCGAAGAGAATCTTGAAGAGCTTCCAAACTTTACTCATTTCCGACGTCATCTTCTCGAAAATCATCTGTTCTTCAGTAACGGCAATGTAGCAGATTTTTTACTTATCCCGCGCACAACTTCCTCTTTTCCCGCGCTAAATTTTCAGAGATGCGAATCTTTAGCCGGAAATCTCGGAGGAGCACAGTTAAGTTACCTCCACGTCGTTTTACCGCTTTTGACCTAAGACACGTGGCAGCTATCCAACGGTGCGACCGTTCGGTTACCGCCGTTGGATCCGGATCACGAATCTCCGCGCGAGGTCTATAAATACCCCCGCGCGCGGTAACTTTCCATTCTTTCACCGCACTTCCCATTTCATCTTCTTCCTCCCGCAGCACCGCCCGCCAGATCTGATCTCCGGTGAACTTTCCGCACGGTGACCCTCACCCGCCGCCGCTCCAAGGCCTTCCTCGACCTGAGCTTTCCACGTTTGATCAGGAAATCGTCTCCGCCGCTGATCCGTGGTCATCGGAGGCTCAACGCACCAAGTCCGGCGACCTCCTCTTCGCCGGAACGACGAGGAACCGCCACGCCATTGAAGGTACGTCCACCGGACTCGCGGAAGAAGAAGTACTGTAGATTTAGCTTAGTTTCCGGCTACTCAAACAAGTTCATCGCATGCATGCAGCCGGAACCATGTCAACTAACTCACCTAGATATACTGATAGCTCTCCCAATAGTCCAAACTCAAGCTCAAAAGAAGCGAGTTTTCCGGAACCATTAGCGTTCCTACCACCATATGTTTCCGACACGCGCTTAGCTCAACCTTTCTCCGCTTCTTCCAGCAACGCGCTAGGCCGGATCCCATCCCTCAAAGAGATCCAGGAGGAACTCGAAGGCCAAGCTAGAATGGCAGCCAAGGTGCAGGAAGCAGAACAGAAAAAAGGATCCAAAGCTCGGAATCGGGAAGGCGAGAAAGGGCAATGGTGGCCCTGTGAAGTTAAGGATTCGGATCTCCGGGAGCTCCAAGAGGAGCGCATGATTTCTCCGAACTGGAGTATCATGAAAGACTCCGCCACCCCCAAACCAAACCCGGACGAACGCGTCCTTACAAGGGCATGGGTAGAGCGCGGTCTATCGCTGCCCTGCTCAGAATTCTTTCTCTCTGTCCTTACCACCTACGGCCTTCAGCCGCACAACATCTGTCCCAACTCCTACCTCCTCCTTTCCAACTTCGTAACTCTTTGCGAAGGCCACCTCGGAATCCGCCCAGACATCCGCCTATGGCAGTTCTTTTTCCGAGTGAAGTAAGAAACGAAGGATAAGGCGATGGTGAATTGCGACAGCATGACTTTCATGCTCCGCCCCGGAAGGATGTACCCGCCGCACTCCTCTCACGAATCCGTCCGGTACTGGAACGCCGGAAGGTTCTATGTGAAGAACATTGAAGTTCCAGACGTCCACCATGGGCTCCCCAAGTTCATCAACGAGCCTCCGGAAGAGCTCGACAGCTGGAGCCTGATTCCCGCGCTCGCGCAGTACCCGGAGCTGAACAGGGCTGCACGGAGGATTTCCAGGTTAGTCCACGATGGGCTAACCGAAACGGATCTGACACTCAGCTGGTTCTCCCGCCGGATCCAACCCCTCAAGTACAACACCAGAAAGATCTACGAGTACACCGGGGTGGACGATTCCCTTCGAGTTACCCGCGACAATTTGCATGCGGATTCTTTGAAGAGGAGAATCAAGACCCTTAGGCATTTCATCTTAAATTGATTATAAAAAAAGTAAAATCCCTAACTTAGGCATTTCATCAAACACCTTGCTAGCACTAGAAAAATAGTACGAGTTAAATTACCAAAGAAATGAGTTAAATTAGGAACGCCGGAAGAAAGGATGATATTGCTAACCCTTGGATAGATGGAGGTCGTTAATCTTGTTAAAATGGTGGAGAAAAAATGAAAATTTGTTGGAGTGCGAGAGGTGCAAAAGTTTTAGAAATGTGAGAGAGATGAGAAAATGAGAATGGATCGGGGGCGGGGGAGGGGCAGTGAGCATATGAGGCACCCTTTAGTACCGGTTGCTAACACAAACCGGTACCAAAGGTCCAACCCTGGCCCCACCCTCACCTCGCTATTTCGGCCGAAGACCTTTCGTACCGGTTCCTAACACGAACCGGTACGAAAGCTCGTAATGAACCGGTACGAATGCTCCTCGCCCGTCTGAGCATCCGAACCGGTACAAATGCCACCTTTAATACCGGTTCGTAAGGGAACCGGTAGTAAAGTCTAAAACGGTTGCCCCTTTTTCCACTAGTGTACCGTGCCGGCATTGAGCGAAACTTGGTGTACAAAGACTGACAATTCAAGGCATAGTCCACTGTTCAGTTGTAGTCAAGCGTAGCTCCTTGCCTAGGTGGAAGTTCAACTTAACACTCTCCACTGAAGTGCAGGTATATTAAACAGTGAATGGAACTAATGTGTCATCTGATGTGCATATGAGATCTGGTGGGGGATTGTTGAATGTAGATGGGCTGCAGTCCGAAGAAGGCAGCCCATGTAGTCTACAATTCCTGAAATCTCAAGGCCCATCACGTTGGCAGCTTGGGACAGCCTTGGGGGACAAAGTTTAGTCCCACATTGCTAGTTGGGAGAGAGTTGGAGTGGTATATATGGGCTGCTGTTCTAGTCCTACCAAGTGAGTGAGAATAGAAAGAGCCCTCGCGCACTCCTCCTCCTCCGCCCGCCCCGCCTCGGCTCGGCTCGTCACGTACGCACGCACGTCGCGTTTCGTGACTCTAGTTCGAGTTTGAGACACACTCAAGGAAGCCTAAATTTTTGCTTGGTGCACCAACTGAGATGGGTACGTGTCGACCTGCATGTGCATGCTCGCCGCGTGTCCCTGGCTTCCTACGCGTCGCAATGCGGTCGGTCAGCTCTCCTCCCAGGCTATACCAGGAGACATATCAGATCTGGAGAATACAGCTCTCAGAACTCTCTAGTCCGTCTCTCTCACGAAGTTCCTTTTGCTGCGCTACTCTCTTGTCTTTCCCATCCCGGCGACTGCGTGCACAGCCGTCCGGGAGAGCAGGCCTCTGAAACTCCATCCGTTGAGATCCCGCACCGGGAGACGGGCGATAAGGTTTTTGGGGAGCATCTCGGCGCGACTGCTCACTGTTGTTCGTCGTCTTCTTCGATGGTTCGGCTGCTTCATCGACAGATCCGACTACACCATGGGCGACATCAACAATACTCATGGTGCTGGTGCTGCTGGTGCGACCTTCCCGGTCGCGATGTACGTGCTTTTTCTCTCCTACCTTGCACTGCTACTTGTTCCATATTCAGATCTGATGCATGTGCTTAGTCTGATGTGTGTGGCTAAGTATGCTTGTGCATCTGTAATGTTGCTTTCGGTAATTAAACTCGCACGAGAATTGCCTAATAATCCAACACTAGCTACCACAATATAATGAACACAAAATGCCAAGAGACCCAGCTTACCAAGATTTAGAAATTCCAGTTCACTTGATAATCCTTTATACCAATCTCTCTCGAAAGCATTACCAACGGTAAATAGCTGAAGGTCCACTCTCGGCCCTATTAATAGCCGATGGTTATTAAAAGTAGCCGATGTTTTATTAACTCTAGGGAAATATCATGATTCTAGTAGTGATCTTTGCTCCATTCAATTAATAACGAGTTTGACAAGGTCATCGGCCTCATGCCAAAATCACATAGCATCGGGAAGATTGAGCTCCCATGGATCCTGCACAGGTCAATCCCCACTTGCTGGCCCCCAACCTCAGTCAGCTCACTCAAAATCTTAAAGTAAACGCAACCACCATTCGCGTAGTTATGCACAAGTCATGTAGGGGGGCCACTGCCCCCTTACTTTGAAATATTCACTGGGGAAGAGCCTCTCAACTCTTTTCACAACAAATAATGTCCTGTCATGTCCTTCAGAGGAATCACAAAATTGTGAGCCTCGGCGATCTTGCTATTGTTTGGCATGACAATGGTGACCAAGTTAGCTCGGTTCTGTCCTGCGGCTGGATCCGACCCATTCTTCTTGCGACACAGTACCATGAACCCAAGCGAGATCAGAGCCGCCAAAATGATCGCAACAGGGATGGTACTATCCAACACCAGAGTTAGTCTTCTCTTCCTGTTCCGATGGGCATCATTGGTAGGCGCGCTGAAGTTGGGGTTGCCGGTGATGTTCACATTAACATCCTGGCTGAACGCAGGCAGCCGCGCTGCCAAGTTGTTCTTCGACAGATCCATCTTCTTCAGTGCCCTGAGTTGTATGAGGCAAACCGGGACCTGCCCGGCAAGGTTGTTCAAAAAGAAAAAAGAAAGAGCCATTGGATGGCTTTTTGCAAATAGTTTAAATTGTGGTGGTTTTTGACATTTTTGTTTTGTCTAACAAATTGTATCTTATGTCTGCCGAGTGTTCTGCCTATGGTGTCTTTTCTTTTAGTGGAAGAAGGCAGACGTATTTTTCTGGAACAAATGTCTTATTATGTACCTTGTCAGATTATAGCAATGTCAGTTGGGGACGAATCTCGCAGATGGATCAATCGAGGAGCACCCCTGGCCGCTCAAGGTCACATGCTTGCCGCATGAGAGTGAATGCGTCGAAGCAGAGTTACACTCCATCACTTCTTGAGGATTCTAACGCCCCTGATCCGAACAAGTCATGCAGTAGTACACCAGAAATCTTTGGGCTACGTGGAGTAAGAGAGTTTCAGCGTTGGGTGCTAGAGTACTAAATACCCCTAGAGTTCGGTGAGATATATAGCCATGATCAAGAACCGATGTCTCCTAATTCCTAACGGCATACCATGACGAGTCGCAAGCAATCTAGGCATTTCAATCAATGCATGATACTACTATACAACATAATTCTATAGACAAACGGTCGATCATCTCTTCAAGAGCTGGTTTATGAACAAAAAAAAACTAAATGGGCTAGTTTATAATGCTTCAAAGCCTAAATGTCAACATGCTGTGGGGGTGGGGGGCAGTGGCCCCCCGAACTACACTAAGCTCTGTCACTGAGTTGTCTTACACCAGATTGCACAAAATAAGTCATGTCAAACTTGTAATAGATCGATGATGACCTTGACGTAACACACTACTTATTTTCTAGAATGCCGGCCACAATATATTATATAAATACTATTGTTTGTCTTTGGGCTCCTGCAGCAGATTGAGTTTGAGAGCAGGGGTGACTTTTCGTCAATCTGACCGTGGGTGCGTCGCTCAACCCAGCGTCCGTGAGGCATGGGCCTACTACTTGGCACGTCCAAAAAAGTATCGAAAAATACGCAACGGTTGAAGCAGGACGCATGTACACATACATTAATAGTCAACACTCAAGGAAATGCAAGTATTTATTCTTGTTTGGTGGTACGGTCCAGATTGTGATTTGGTGTACTACAGAAGAGAGATTATTTAACTCCAAACTGTGCTGGGCCGGGAGATTGCGACTCCCTTAGGCTAGCCATAGTGCTAGTATCATAGTTAGTATCATGCATCCTAGTCCCACCAAAAATGCTGATGTGGCAGGTAATTATGGATGAGAGAGGAGATTAGAGTATCATAGGTAGATACCGTATCATAGCGCACATCACGAGAAAAGTTAGTACCAAATAAATCTTGTACACAAATTTGTATTGGGATTCTACAAGTCAATTAATATAGCAAAACTATGATACTAGTCTATGATACTATGCATTATAGATCTAGTATCATAGAAAAGTATCATATACATGATACTACTATATGATACTACCCACTATGGCCAGCCTTAGCTTGGAGCACGAACATGATCTTTCTTAATTCATTATAGGAGAAACGTGATTACGGTGTGCATCCGTGCTCAACATTAGAGCCTCGAAACAACAAGAACGCAAAATGTAAAGACAAGCGCCCTTTAATACTTGCATGTCACAAACTAAGATCATTTCTTAGTCTGTTACTGATAAAAGGTGAGTGTGAACTAAAAATCGGTAGTCCAATCACATAAGATCCCGAAAACATCAAAATGTTATTATTGCAACATTGTTTCTCAAGATTTGTGGCATGTAAAAACATCGGTAGTCCAAACTTTTTTCTAGATAAATGACGGTATATATAATCACGTTTCAGCATAACCAGAAAATGACGGTATATATAATGTTTATACACCGAGTGATAAGGTATCGACTTGTCAATACCTACAAGTTGTAGATTAGGGTTTCGTGGAAAGAAGAGGGCAAGTAGATTTCAAGGGTTTCAGCCGGAAAAGTGCTCGACTGCTAGAAAACTAGGGTTATGTTGACAATGAATCGATCCTCTCTTTCTCCCTCGACCCCCCTTATATAGGAGGTGGAGCCGAAGATTTCGTGATGTACAAGTTACAAACATCGGGAGACTCTTTGAGTTCGTTCCGTAATAGTTACAAGTCATTATTCCTAATACAACTCTATCAATCCAAACTGACGCTTAGTTGGGCTTCTGAGCTTCATATTCTTCGAGTCCTGAGCCTTTAGTAAACCCTGGGTACCTTCTTCGGCAGACCCATTGGGAATGCCTATGTCAGTAGCCCCCGAGATTTTACTTGAATCGAAAATTCAAGCAAAATCTCCATCATTACAATTAACACATGATTTCTTCGAGTCACTAAATAATTTTCATAAAATAATCATATATTGTACAGGGATAGTGGTAGTTGGGGCTGGTTCATCTGACAGATCAGGTACCAGTTAACTGCTCTCGTGGCAATCCCGCAAAAACCTACTTCAAGATCAAGTCCCTGGACATGATCTCGGTATACTGACGTAATTTGACATGTGCCGCTTAAGGTCTTACCATATGCCGAACTTCAGTCATATTTTATCGGGTACCTAACGCGTCCGTTAGGATTTTTCTTCGCATCTGTTGATACGGAAAAAAGTAGCAGAGCGCATTCGGGTGCGATGCCACGCCACGCAGGACAGATCCCGGGGTCTTACCTTCGTAAAGTATTACGACATTCAGAGATTTAATCGTGACTGAGGCGCTCTGAGAATATATTGTCGAGTGCCTTTTTCGGCTGTTGGAATAGCACATTTATTTGAGTCATATGATGACTTTTTTTTATCTTGACCTCCCGATGGGAGTATATGAAGAGTTATATCATAACTCGAAATATACTCACTTTGACTCCTTCAGTTTCATCGGGTACGCGGCCAGCGTTCCCGATGGGATTAGCCCCCGAGGCTACAGCCAAGTGCGTGTACTTGGTTGTAGGCTCACTTTTTTTATTATCTTGTCACTCACTACAAGAAAAGTTGCCATGGCCGACGAAGTTGAAGTCACGCCGTGGTTGCTGGTGTACCATGGCCGACGATTTTGGTCCCTC
>NC_061514.1:24684517-24704528 GCF_022539505.1 Lolium rigidum | reverse complement strand
GAAGGCAGAGAATGGTACTTCGACAAGGGATTTGAAAAGTTGCTGAAAATAATAAAGAAGATGCTTCCAGGGGAGAACGTGTTGCCCTCTAGCACGTACGAAGCAAAGAATGTTGTCTGCCCTCTAGGATTAGAGGTGCAGAAGATACATGCATGCATCAATGACTGCATCCTCTACCACGGGGAGTACGAGAATTTGAATGCATGCCCGGTATGTAGTGCATTGAGGTATAAGATCAGGCGAGATGACCCTGGCGATGTTGAGGGCGAGTCCACTGATACGTCTCCGACGTATCGATAATTTCTTATGTTCTATGCCATATTATCGATGATACCTACATGTTTTATGCACACTTTATGTCATATTCGTGCATTTTCTGGAACTAACCTATTAACAAGATGCCGAAGTGCCGCTTCTCGCTTTCGCTGTTTTTGGTTTCAGAAATCCTAGTAACGAAATATTCTCGAATTGGTCGAAACGAAGACCCAGGGCCTATTTTTCCACGGAGCTTCCAGAAGACCGAAGAACATACGAAGTGGGGCCACGAGGTGGCGACACCACATGGCGGCGCGGCCAAGGGGGCCCGCGCCGCCCTATGGTGTGGGCCCCTCGTCGAGCCCCCGACTCGCCCCCTTCCGCCTACTTAAAGCCTCCGTCGCGAAACCCCCGAGGCGAAAAACCACGATACGGAAAACCCATCGAGACGCCGCCGCCGCCGATCCCATCTCGGGGGATTCTCGGAGATCTCCTCCGGCACCCCGCCGGAGAGGGGATTCATCTCCCGGAGGACTCTACACCGCCATGGTCGCCTCCGGAGTGATGAGTGAGTAGTTCACCCCTCGGACTATGGGTCCATAGCAGTAGCTAGATGGTTGTCTTCTCCTCATTGTGCTTCATTGTTGGATCTTGTGAGCTGCCTAACATGATCAAGATCATCTATCCGTAATACTCTATGTTGTGTTTGTCGGGATCCGATGGATAGAGAATACCATGTCATGTTAATTATCAAGTTATTACATATGTGTTGTTTATGATCTTGCATGCTCTCCGTTACTAGTAGAGGCTCCGGCCAAGTTTTTGCTTTTTAACTCCAAGAGGGAGTATTTATGCTCGATAGTGGGTTCATGCCTCGCATTGACACCTGGGACGTAGTGATGTAAAGTTCTAAGGTTGTGTTGTGTCGTTGCCACTAGGGATAAAACATTGGCGCTATGTCCGAGGATGTAGTTGTTGATTACATTACGCACCATACTTAATGCAATTGTCTCGTTGTTAGCAACTTAATACCGGAGGGGTTCGGATGATAACTCGAAGGTGGACTTTTTAGGCATAGATGCAGCTTGGATGGCGGTCTATGTACTTTGTCGTAATGCCAAATTAAATCTCACTATACTTATCATGTCATGTATGTGCATTGTTATGCCCTCTCTATTTGTCAATTGCCCGACCGTAATTTGTTCACCCAACATGCTTTTATCTTATGGGAGAGACACCTCTAGTGAACCGTGGACCCCGTTCCATTCTTTAATACTCGAAATACAAATCTGCCGCAATACTTGTTTTTACTATTTTCTCTCGCAAACAATCATCTTCCACACAATACGGTTAATCCTTTGTTACGAAGCAAGCCGGTGAGATTGACAACCTCACTGTTTCGTTGGGGCAAAGTACTTTGGTTGTGTTGTGCAGGTTCCACGTTGGCGCCGGAATCCCCGGTGTTGCGCCGCACTACATCCCGCCGCCATCAACCTTCAACGTGCTTCTTGGCTCCTCCTGGTTCGATAAACCTTGGTTTCTTTCTGAGGGAAAACTTGCTGCTGTGCGCATCATACCTTCCTCTTGGGGTTGCCCAACGAACGTGTGAAATACACGCCATCATCCACCCCCAGGAAGAGGGTTCCTGCGACGGTGATGTGGTATGCTCCTATAATACCACGGTTGAAACGTTTGTTCCGGAACAAAGAGCATGCCAAGTTGTTGCGATGGCACAAAGAGGACCGTAAGAAAGATGTGATGCTGAGACACCCCGGTGACGGGTCGCAGTGGAGAAAATCGATAGAGAGTTCAAGTCATTTTCGGATGACGCAAGGAACTTAAGATTTGGTCTAAGTACGTATGGCTTTAATCCTTTCGGGAGCAGAGCTCCAGGTCATAGCACCTGGCCCGGCCGGTGACTCTATGTATCTATAACCTTCCTCCTTGGTTGTGCATGAAGCGGAAGTTCATTATGATGCCGGTGCTCATCCAGTGGCCCGAAGCAACCCCGAGCAACGACATCGATGTGTACCTGAGGCCATTGGTTGAAGAACTTTTAGAGTTGTGGCGTGACGAAGGTGTACCCGTGTGGGATGAGCACGAACAAAAGGAATTTAACCTACGAGCGTTGTTATTTGTAACCATCAATGATTGGCCTGCTCTTGGTAACATTTCAGGGAAGTCAAACAAGGGATACAATGCATGCACACACTATTTAGGTGAGACTGACAGTAATTATTTGAGAAACAAGAATGTGTACCTGGGGCATCGTTGATTTCTTCCAAAACACCATCACGTAAGAAAGAGAGGAAAGCATTTCGGAGGTGAGGCAGATAACCGAACGAAGCCTACCCACCCTACTGGGGAAGTTATATATGATATGGTCAAGGATTTAAAAGTGATCTTTGGAAAGGGTCTCAGCGGACAATCTGTTCCGCATGATGTTGACGGACACGTACCCATGTGGAAGAAGAAGTCGATATTTTGGGAGCTACCCTACCGGAAATTCTTAGAGGTTCACTCTGCAATCGACGTGATGCACGTGACGAAAAATCTTTGCGTGAACCTCGCTAAACTTCTTGGGCGTGTATGGGAAGACAAAAGATACACCGGATGCACGGCAGGACCAGACAAAGTATCCACGAAGGAAACAACCCGAATCCGCAGAAGTATCAAGGTCCCGCCAGCCTACGCTCTTACCAAAGAGGAGAAGGAGATCTTTTTTGAAGTCCCGAGTAGCATCAAGGTCCCGTCCGCTTCTCGTCGAATATAAAGGGAATAATAAACATGTCGGAGAAAAAGTTTCAAAACCTAAAGTCTCATGACCGCCACGTGATTATGACACAATTACTTCCGGTTGCATTGAGGGGGCTTCTGCCGGAAAATGTTCGAGTACCCATTGTGAAGCTATGTGCGTTCCTCAATGCAATTTCTCGAAGGTGATCAATCCACTTACTCTACAAAATTTACGTAAGGATGTGGTCCAATGTCTAGTCGGCTTCGAGTTGGTGTTCCCACCATACTTCTTCAATATTATGACACATCTCCTAGTTCACCCGGTCGAAGAGATTGGCGTTCTCGGTCCCGTATTTCTACACAACATGTTCCCCTTTGAGAGATTCATGGGAGTCTTAAAGAAGTACGTTCATAACCGTGCTAGGCCGAAGGAAGCATCTCCAAGGGCTATGGAACAAGAGGAGGTCATTGAGTTTTGTGTTGACTTTATTCCCGACCTTAAGCCGATCGGTGTTCCCGAATCGCGCTATGAGGGGAGACTCGCGTGGAAAAGGCACGCTAGGAAAGAAATCAGCAACGTGTATGGACGGACATTCTTTCACTCAAGCACACTACACAGTTCTACATAATTCCATCTTGGTGGCTCCGTACAAAGAGGAACACAAAGATATCTTACGCTCTAAATACCCGAAGCAACGTGAAGATTGGATTGATGGAGAACACATGAAGACTTTCGGCGGTTGGTTGCAAACACGTCTCATGAATTTCACCGATGACGAGCAGCTACTGACAAAGTTCAGCCTACCGGAAGACATGACGGAAGGCCAGAAGAAAAAAGTCAAGGAATGGACATTGAAGAAGATGGCCATACAATTCCGCACTCGGAAGAAAAATCTATGGGACAAATATAAGAATGAAGATCCAGTATTCGATGATAATCTTGTGAAGATAAAAGCTCATTGGCCCGCATTTAAGGAGTATAAGCAATCGTCTACTTTTGTGTCCCGATCGAAGAAAAATACCGAAAATGCTTCAAAGAAGAAACTTCCGCATCATTTGGGGTCAGGTGGCTACAAGAGTGCCATTCCGAAGTGGACAGCGTTTGAGAATAAACTCGATGAATGATGGAATCACTCCACGTACATGGGACCGGCCCGAACGGTCCAAGTTCGGTTGTTCGCTCATGGGGCAGGGTTGGACCCAAAGACAGGGCTGATCGTTGCGAAGGGAAAATGGAAGGAAAAAATTGAGTCAATTGTACCGAAGCTTGTAGATGCAATTAATAAGGTCGAAAGGGAGAGTACATTCCCGATCGAGAGAATGACGAGCCGACACTCGCTCCGGGGAACCCCGAACACGTTGGACGGGTACGAGCTCGCCCAGGTCTCACCATGAAGGAAGCGTGGCCGGACAGCGCTGACACTTATAGAAGCCGTTCGCGAAAGAAGAAGAAGGACGCCGACATTGTAACGGAATTGTTAACTAGGGTGGAGGCTCTTGAGAGAAATCAGAGGGCACCCGATCAGCCGCTGTTTCTACGGGATCCACATGGCGATGCTGCCCCATCTCAGCGAAGAAGCGAGTGTCGGTTCCTCGCATCTTGACGGGTGTGGAGGAAGCTACCCCGTGGATTATGTCACGGAGAAGACAGATTGCGAGCTACATATGTTATTCGGGACCGCGTCCGTTAAGGTGGCGGTCGGCTATGTGTACCCAAGTGAAGATGGAGCAATGCACCATCATATGCCCATTCCACCTGGCTGTGTTCGTGTCGGGGTGGATGAAGTTGTTCCGGGTTTTGAAACAGTGGAGCTTGATATTCCTAGAGGTGAAGATGAGAGGACACTGGCCGATGTCAAGCACGGTTTCGCCCTATGGCCGAAGAAGTACGTCGTCCTTTTGCAAAGGCCACCGACTCCTACACATGAGCAGCAAATTCCATCGACTCCTCCTGGTGGCAGTCCTGGTGGCAGTCCTCGTGAGCAGCAAAGTCCACACCTACCTGAGAGGGACCCCAGTGTGAGTCCATGATGTCTACGGGAGCTTCTATTCTTGTAGACAGTGTTGGGCCTCCAAGAGCAGAGGTTTGTAGAACAGCAGCAAGTTTCCCTTAAGTGGATCACCCAAGGTTTATCGATCTCGGGGAGGAAGAGGTCAAAGATATCCCTCTCATGCAACCCCGCAACCACAAAGCAAGAAGTCTCTTGTGTCCCCAACACACCTAATAGGTGCACTAGTTCGGCGAAGAGATAGTGAAATACAGGTGGTATGAATGAATATGAGCAGTAGTAACGGCGCCGAGAAAATAGCTTGCTGGCGTGTAGTTGATGGTGGTAATATGGTAGCGATGAGTAACGCAAGTAAAACAAGTAAACAAGCAGCGATAGCAGTATTTAGGAACAAGGCCTAGGGATCATACTTACACTAGTGGACACTCTCAACATTGATCGCATAATAAATAACTCTTTCTCATATGTGCTACATACACTCTTTTGTTGGATGATGAACACATTGCGTAGGATTACACGAACCCTCAATGCCGGAGTTAACAAGCTCCACAATTCAATGTTCATATTTAAATAACCTTAGAGCATAATAGATCATTGCAAAATAAACCAAGAACTAACATAGTGCACACACTGTCCACATTACACTATGAAGGAGGAATAGATCACATCAATACTATCATAATGATACTTAACTCCACAATCTACAAGAGATCATGATCATAGCCTACGACAAGAACCACACGGTGCACACACTAGTCACCTTTACACCATGCAGGAGGAATAGACTACTTAAATAACATCACATGAGTAGCACACAACTAGTAGCAATACAAAGCTCATCATATGGATCTCAATCATGTAAATCAGCTCATGAGATCATTGTATTGAAGTACATAGGAGAGATTAACCACATAGCTACCGGTACAGCCCCGAGCCTCGATGGAGAACTACTCACTCCTCATGGGAGACAGCAGCGTTGATGAAGATGGCGGTGGTGTCGATGGAGAAGCCTTCCGGGGGCACTTCCCCGTCCCGGCGGCGTGCCGGAACAGAGACTCCTGTCCCCCAGATCTTGGCTTCGCGATGGCGGCGGCTCTGGAAGGTTTCTCGTACCGTGGCTTTTTTTCGTCTCGAGGTTTTAGGTCTGGGACCTTTATATAGGCGAAGAGGCGGAGTCGGAGGGGCGACGAGGCGGTGGCACCATAAGGCGGCGCGGCCAGGGCCTGGGCCGCGCCGGCCTATCATCCGGGGCCCCGTGGCCCCCCTCCGGCGGCTCTCGGGTGTCTCGGATGCTTCCGGGCAAAATAGGAACCCGGGCGTTGATTTCGTCCAATTCCGAGAATATTTTGTTACTAGGATTTCTGAAACCAAAAACAGCGAGAAAACGAGAACCGGCACTTCGGCATCTTGTTAATAGGTTAGTTCCAGAAAATGCATGAATATGACATAAAGTGTGCATAAAACATGTAGATATCATCAATAATGTGGCATGGAACATAAGAAATTATCGATACGTCGGAGACGTATCAGTCCACCACCTCGAGATCCTCCGCGTAAGACCGCGTCCGTTAAGCGGGACGGTACGCCGCCTAGGAAGAAAGCTAGAAAGGAGAAAGCACTGCCGCCCATTGAGAAGTTACCTTGGGAAAAAACTCCCGAGGAAAACCAGGAAGCCGTTCAGGCCGAGGTGGAATTTTTTTTTGCACCGAAAGTGCCAGAGATACCTTTCGAGAAGACACTAGATCCGGTGAAAGTCGTGCGTACTGTTGAGAATCTATATGACCCTGTACCATCGCCGCCATCTGACTATAGGCGTTCTATTGATAGGTCGTATGACAAGATGATCGAGGCGACAAAACCCGTTCAATCGGGTACACCAAGTCTACCAGCTCGGACAACAACCCGTTCAATCGGTTGCCCCTCTCAAGGTGTTTGACGGGAAGCCCGTTGAAAGTTCTCGACAAGACACAACCGATTACGCCTTCGCTGAACGAGCATATCAATTTGTTCAAGGGAAAGATTTGGTCCAGAATCTCGGGAAGCTACCAACATGTATGCGTAACTTGCATTCGTGGTACCTTAATGCCTCAAAGGAAGGGATCGAGACTATCATGGTGCGAGTTAGTGAAGAGCACTACTTCCAGGAATACTGTGTGAATGTTGACTTCAATGAGCTTTTCCAGTTATACAATCTCCGGCCTCTCGACAAATCTATCATCAGTTCCTATTGTCTGTAAGTGATTTATTTAATTTGAGAAGTCTTTAGCTCAGCTCGTTCATTGTCTGCAGATTATAATCCTTTGTGCGCTATATTATGCAGATCGAAGATGCTCGAATGCAAAAGGGACGAAATCACGGACATTGGGTTCATTGACCCGCACACAATGCATGTTAAAACCATAGAAGATCCCGTCAATAACAAGGATACACCGGAGATTTTGCTAAGGTTTTTGAAGCGACAACATGACAAAAGGCTAATAATTTGGCCTTACAACTTCGAGTGAGTCTTACTATCTTATAACACATTATATTTTGCTCACCGTATGTCAAAATTTTAACTAATGACTTATATATATGACACTACATATTTAAACGTGCGTAGGTTTCACTTTATTCTTCTCGTCATCAATATGCAAATTGGAGAAGTTGAAGTCTTTGACTCACTAAGCAAAAAATCGGAACTATACTTGTCTTGTTATTTAATGCTCAAAAGGCAATTTTAATTCTTATCGGTTTGTTTCATTAATTTCCTGCTATGAACTAATTGATAACTCTTTTATGCATTTTCTTTTGTCGGGCAGCGTGTGGGAAACTTTCATCAAGGAAGATAAGTCCCATGAATGGCCACCGAAGCTGCGATGGAAGGCGAAAATAAGTAGTACTACCTAGGTCCACACACCTTTAATTATCATACTTGACTATTGTTTGATTGAATTATATTCTTGTAAAGAAATGCCCGCAACAACCACAAGGGACTGATCTCTATGGATTCTAAGTTTGCGAGTACATCCACAGAATTGTCAGCGAGAGAATGAATAATGAAAGAAATAAAGAGGTACGAAAACAGTATTCACAAATTTGTTTTCTTATCATAAGTTGTGCTGAGTTTCAGTAATAGTTGTTTCATTGTGGTTTGAATATATATATACACACACACATATAGCTCATGTATTCATTTGTATCTTATTCTTTTATAGTTGTCAAGAAAGCGGAACAAGCTCTCAATCGATGACCGCTTCATAGCAATAGGCGAGGAATTGGCGGGATTCTTCCTTCGGACGTCATACCACCATTCGCGAGTTCCACTATGAATGAAGATGTACATGTTACATATATAGTTGAATCGAAGAGTACCACTATGCTACATGTAATAGACATATATAGAGTACGCCTCGAGAGTACCACTATGCATGAAGATCGATCTTCATGCATAGTGCTTCTTAATTTGCGATCTTATGCAATTACATGTGTGTTATATTGTATGCACCAACTTACTATGCATCATCTTGATCTTCATGTACTACCTAAACCCAAAGGCGTTTTTGGTGCATCGACGCGATATGAAACAAACCGCGATATCCCTAAACCCCTCCAAAACCCTAAAACTTCAATTCTCTGCCGCGGCAGAGATTCGGGCAAATTCCCTGCCGCGGGTGGGAACCTTTGGTACCGGTTCGTATTACCAACCGGTACCAAAGCTCCTTAGCCCTGAGTTCTCCTGGTGGCCCACGTGGAGGACCCTTTTATACCGGTTCGTAAGCAACCGGTACGAAAGGGGCCGGGGGGCCTTTATTGCCGGATAATTTATACCGGTTGAGCAACCGGTACGAATGCCCCTCTGGAACCGGTATAGATGAGCGTGTTTCTACAAGTGCAAGACATTGGGTTGGGGCACCATCAAACCACTACGGATCCATGACAAAGGCTTCTTTCTAGCAGCTAACAATCGTGGGATCCCATTTATGTCTGATCCTTCGACTATAGAAACGCATGCTCTACGTGATGGACTACTGCTTGCATGTCAATTGGGCTGCAACAGAATTGAAGTGAACTCGGACTGTTCAGACGTGATCGAGGTGATGAGGCAAGTTAGCGGCTCGCTCGGGGAAGCAACACCAATCTAGGAGGAGTGCACTCTAGCTAGCCATAATTTTACAGAGATTACTTATAATTGTAATTGTTGTCCTAGAGAAGCTAATGTGGCAGCACATGTGCTAGCCAGCCGGTCCGAGGTTCCTGAGTTTGTTTTAAAGGAATGCCTAGTGGCCTTTATTAATTTAACAGAACTGTTACATCGTTTATTACATTAGCTAGGATGAATCCCGGAGGAGCACCATCCTAAAACAAAAATTCTTTCGATCTATAAGCATTTCTTGCTAGATTATGAGCCACCCTATTTGCATCCCTAGGACAATGTTAAAAAGAGACATTGCTGATCGTACTTGCTTTTCAAAGACACACTATCAGAATAGCTGAGTGAGGACTCCAAATCTCCATCTAACCATTGCAAGCCAGTATTGATTCCATAGAGTCGGACTTAATAACCACCAATGCATAACTCAGTTGTTCTAAGAGTTCCAAACCTCTCAAAAGGGCTAACGCTTCATCCACTTAGCATTTAAAACATTCTCCAACGGTCAGGCTTGTCCCGCCACTACCTCACCGTGGCAGTTTCGAAGGACGACTCCGGCCACACTAGACCCATCACTGAAGAAAGAAGTATCAACATTCATTTTATATGATCCTTGGACCGGCTTTGACCAAGCCACATTTCTTTGTTCTGCAGAAATCTTTGACGAAACAAAGTTGGCAATTAACCATCTCACGCCTTTGCCACCAAATGTACCAGCCCGCTACACTCACAATTTCTTGAAGATTGACACGATCATTGCTCATGTCATCATGTGGCTCGATGATTCACCCAATTTTCTTTTGCATGTATTAGGAGCGTGATTTTTTTACTCCATAAAAGACGCTTCATTACTCAAATTTTAAGCATTACACCTAGCCTCTGCATAACTAAGATGCACACAGCTGTTCGACTATCAAGTCTGAAACGAAATAGAATTATAAAGAAGACAAAGAGATCCAACTAGACTAAGCTTCATTGACTTCTATCTGTCGATTATGTAGCCACCCATGTTGGGA
Organism: Lolium rigidum; assembly: GCF_022539505.1. Lineage (NCBI taxonomy): Eukaryota > Viridiplantae > Streptophyta > Magnoliopsida > Poales > Poaceae > Lolium > Lolium rigidum. The sequence continues at coordinate 24,694,380 of NC_061514.1, read as the reverse complement.
AATAAACTACTTGACCGTACTCTTCAACCGTGTAGATACCTCCGTAAAGATGTCGTGGTCCTGCAGTCGTTGGAGTGGCGACCAAGAACGGAACAAACCCGTAGAGTAGTATTTAGCAGCGTGATGGTTTCAAAAAAATTAGGAGAACATCTTGCATGCTAATGATTGTTGGCCATCACCATGCACAAGAGCCGCGGACGCGTAGGTCAACATGAGCTGTCTATTCGGACGCAAGTTCCACAAAAGATCAACCGTTGTCCAAGGGGGCAGATAAAGGCCGGAGGATTCGACGTGTGTTTGTGGACAATTCTGAACCAACGAGAGCCCTTGTTGAGATTTCCAGTCAGAAGTGTTTTCCCGGAACCACACGTTGCCGAGACTAGACGCCACTACAGTACATTCCATCGACGAAAAACATCGTATGCGTCTATAAAACTGAGCTAGCTCTGCTCTACATTGGCCACTAGAACAGGAGCAGTATGTACGCGATAGCCGTGCTGATGAGAGTGCTAGTGCTTGTGGCTGCGCTGCTCCTCGTCATGGACGCCGTCGCCGCGGAACGCTGGAGGATGCTCGGCGGCCGCGGTGACGGTTCGACGCCAGGCTCGCCGGCCGGAAACCCCCCCGGAAGTCATCGTCCGTGATCCACAAGATCATTTAGATGGCAAGTCCTCGATCCAGAAGCGAGAAGAAGTTGTATTCTTCAGGTTCACGTCTTAATCACTGGGAACTGAAAGCTATATTGTTTTCTTATCTTATTTTGTAGATCTGCTCAACTTGTTTTTTTTAGGGAAGATCTGCTCAACTTCTGCTCAACTTGTTTAAAATTCGGATGCTAGAACATATCCCTGTCTTGACAAAGTTGAGCAGTTTTTTCCTTAGAGACAAAAGGAGTATGGTGCTATTGGTGTATCAAAAATTTAGAATCTTATTGCAAATGTTTCAATAGAACTTAGGCCCTCTTTGTTTAGACTGGTTGTGTTGTCAAACCTACTGTGAGCTGTGAGCCTATGACCAGCCTTGTATTCACTCCTTGAGTTGCTTCCTGGCAGCTCCTATTGAGTGGTTCACGAACACTACTGCCACTTCCTTTCAGGTGCGTTGCAATGCAGGAATCCGTTTACCCTCTCAGCCGAGTCAGTCACAAAGGGTATAAATTTAATGCGTTGGCAATGCAAAACATAAAAGCCATGCCCGGTTATGAGCAACAAGAGGCCAGGCCACCAACACAGAGGAAAACATTGACCATACACCACCTGCTTTCCTCCTCCAAAACAGACCAACCAACCTTTCGCGGCATTTAAAAGCTTCCCTGCGAACACAATTCTGAGACAACCGTTCCCCTCGCGTCGCCCCCTCCAGGCGACCGAGGGGGTGAAACCCTAAGCGCGCCGCTGCCCGGCCCCCCTCCTCCTCCGCCCCTCCTTGTCACCCCCAGAGGTGACGCCGGCCGAAGGCCGCGTCGCCGGTGAAGGGGGCGGCGGGGATTCCTTCCTCGGCCCGTGGTCCTCGCTCCGCGACGCAGCAGCATGGGGGCTGGTTGCTGCGCGGCGGCCGCCATGGCTGGGGCGCTGCTCGGCGAATCCCTCCTCCATCCGGGGACGGTTGCGGCTGGTGGTGACCCCGGTGGGGATCTTTGGACGCCGGAGCGGCGGCTCCGGATGGTGGCAACGGTGCCTTCTTCTACGCGGCGAGCGGCGGCCGTGGGTGGTGCGGGCCCATGTCCTCGGCCGTGCGGGCGGCGGGGAGGCGGCGAACGTGTGGTGCGACGCTAGGGGCCCTCCGCCGGCCCGCGGCGTCAGATCTGGGGAGATCTCCGCCCCTGACCGGTGAAGCTCGCAACTCTCGGCCAGATCTACGTGTTTGTGGCTGGGTAGTTGGTGGTGGGGTTGGTCGTGACCGGGGGAAACCTCTGGCCGGCGGTGGCCACGACGTCGTCGATGCCCTGGCGCCGATTCCCTCCTTGGAGGCTTCATTGAGGTCCCTTCTCCCTCCCCACCCAACCCCCTGCCCAGGGTGAAAACCCTAGTCCCTGCTTGGGCGGTGGCGGCATCACGATGTCGTTCCCCTTCCTGAAGGCACCGTTAGGGGTTGCTGGGGTGGTTGGCAAGGTTCTTCTGTTGTCGGTGGTGGTTCTTGGCGGTGATCCTTGTGCGGCGTCGAGCCAGGTCTGGAGGTTGCTCCGCAAGCTTGGGTCTGGTGGTGATTGCTGCTTTTTGTCTGCCGATCCTCCTGGTGCGCCTTCGTTCGTCAGCGTGCGTCCTCTGGACGGTGATGTGGGTGGCAGTGGCCGTGGCGTGGCTTCTGATGTGGCAGTTGGTCTTGATCTATCCTTTGAGATTTGGGTAGTCTCAGCGATGGTGCATTCTTGGGGGAACCTCTCTGCCTTCCGACGGTGCGGCGCCCTGCGATCCGGGGCGAGAGGGAAGGGATCCCTCTTCGGAGTCAGAGACCGTGTGCTGGCCTCCTTTCGTTCTTGTGGCAGAAATGCAAGCAGTGTGCCGGCGTTCGAGAAGACGATGGTCACGGCGTGTCAAGCGAAGCTCGTAGTTTTTATCCTTTGTTAGCTTGTGTATCTGTGTCCTGTTCGCTGTGTTTGCTTTGTATGCACTCTGTATCTGCCGGTTTCGTGGTTTTATTAATTTAAAGCAGGGCTTAGGCCTTATGTTTAAATAAAAAGCTCCCCTGCTTCACAATGCCGCACTACTAAGATAAGCAAGCCGTATTATCACTAGCAGTGGCGCACAGTGTCGTGCGCCACTGCCAGCCTAAATACTACCGGCACACTAGGTTAGGAGTGCGCCATTGGTATGTTTAGGAGGGGGCTAAAAAATGAGACCACTTTGGTTTTGAAAAGAAATAAAAGAAGATGATAAAAACATTAAAAAAATAAAATGATGTGTTCTAATTGTTAGGAAAATTAACAAACATAAATTTGGACTATTGTTTTTGCAAAACGGTGTCATGTTTCAGTAAACCGATTTTTTCTGGTTGCAAACGATCTCCGATGAAAAAAAAATTATATGAAAAAATATATACCAATTTTTTTTACATCTGATTTAACGCCCTACGGCTGTTTAGTGACTTTTTACATTCCTCAAAATTAAAAAGGAAATAGATTCCGAGGTTTAGATTTCAATAAAAAAAATTGAAAAATAAAATAGCACTGGTGCACCAATACTAGGCTACCAACGCACATTGTAGTGGTGGGCAAAGCTGTCGTGTGATGAAGCGTTGCTTTCACACTGTTGGGTGATGTCTACGCACGCTTCTAATCCTGTAGACAGTGTTGGGCCTCCAAAAACAGAGGTTCGTAGAACAGCAGCAAGTTTCCCTTAAGTGAATCACCCAAGGTTTATCGAACTCAGGGAGGTAGAGGTCAAAGATATCCCTCTGAAGCAACCCTGCAATTAAGATACACAAGAAGTCTCTTGTGTCCCCAACAAACCTAATACACTTGTCAGATGTATAGGTGCACTAGTTCGGCGAAGAGATAGTGAAATACAAGTAATATGGATGATTATAAGTAGTAATTGCAATCTGAAATAAAAATGGCACTAAGCGAACATGTAGCACAACTTGTTGGAAACGGTGTTTCAATGCTTAGATACAAGGCCTAGGGATCATACTTTCACTAGTGGACACTCTCAACAATGATCACATAATTGAAAAATGAATGCTACTTTCAAACACTCTTTTGTTGGATAACAAACACCATTCATTGTGTAGGGCTGCAAAATCACACCTCAAGCCGGAGTAAACAAGCTCCACAACGTCATAAAGGAATCACACACGATGCGCACACTGTCACCATCACACCGTGGAGAGTGACTCCGGAGTTCATATTAAAGTAGCCTCTAGAGTGCATAATAGACAAGAGTAACATATATTCAACTAGATTACAAAGCTCATGATCACATAAAGATCACACCATGGGAGAGAGAGATGAACCACATAGCTACCGGTAGAGCCCTCAGCCTCGGGGGGAACTACTCCTCCTCATCATGGGAGTCAGCAACGACGATGAAGATGGCAGAAGGGTGTCGATGGAGATGACTCCGGGGCAATTCCCCGTCCCGGCGGCGTGCCGGAACAGAGATTCTGTCCCCCGAAACTTGTCGTCGATGGCGGCGGCGCTGCGGAACCCTTGGTGGAATATGACTGGATTATTTAGGGTTTTCGCATCTGGGGCAATATATAGGCGAAGGGGCAGCGTCGGTGGAGTCCCGAGGGGCCCACCCCACCTGGCGGCGCGGCAGAAGGTGGGGCCGCGCCACCCTATGAGGTGGCCAGCTCGTGGCCCCCCTTCGTCTCTCCTTCGGACTCCGTGAAGCTTCTGGAAAAATAGGGACGTGGCCTTTTGTTTCGCGCAATTCCGAGAATATTCGCAGAAGTAATTTTCTCGGAACCGAAAACAGCAGTAAAATGAGAACTGGCACTTCGGCATCTTGTTAATAGGTTAGTCCCGGAAAATGCATAAAAATGATATAAAGTGTATATAAAACATGTAGCAATTGGTATAATATAAGCATGGAACATCAAAAATTATAGATACGTTGGAGACGTATCAAGCATCCCCAAGCTTAGTTCCTACTCGCCCTCGAGTAGGTAAATGATAAAAATTTCTGAAGTGACATGCTACAAACATAATTTTGATCAATACTATTGTAAAGCATATGAGATGAATGAAGTGACTCAAAGCAATGGTCTATAGTTTGCTAACAAATAGATAATGACTAAACAACTGAATCATATAGCAAAAACTTTTCATGAATAGTACTTTGAAGACAAGCATCAAAAAGTCTTGCATAAGAGTTAACTCATAAAGCAATAGATTCTTAATAAAATATTTTGAAACAACACAAAGTAAGATTTAAGTTTCAGCAATTGCTTTCAACTTTTAACATGTATATCTCATGGATAATTGCCAACACAAAGTAATATGATGAATGCAATAAGCAAGCATGTAAGAATCAATGCACACAGTTGACACAAGTGTTTGCTTCTAAGATAGAAAGAAGTAGGTAAACTGACTCAACATAAAGTAAAAGAAAGGCCCAACTTACAGTGAGGTTGTCAATCTCGCCGGTTTTGCTGAACACAAAGGATTAAATGTATCGAGTGAAAGGAGATGTTTGCAGTAATTAAAGAGAATAGAGCTTGCAGTAAGTAAACAGAGCAGGATTGCAGTGGATGAATTTATCAGTGTAAATGAAAGTACCGGGGTCCACAGTTCACTAGAGGTGTCTCTCCATGAAAATAAATAATATGTTGGATGAACAAATTACAGCTAGGCATTACTATGAGATTGTTTTGGGTATTACAACATAATACATAGACCGTAATCCAACTGCGTCTATGGCTAATAATCCACCTTCCGGTTATCGTCCGAACCCCTTCAGTATTAAGTTGCAGGCAATAGATTATCGCATTAAGCAATGTGTGTAAAGTAAATAATAGAATTTCCCTCGGATAAAATATTTTTGTTTTCTCCCTAGTAGCAACATCACATCTACAATCTTAGAAATTATTGTCACTCTCCCGTAAAAACTAGAGGCATGAACCTACTATCGAGCATAAATTAATACCCCCTCTTGGAGTCACAAACATCTACTTGGCCAGAGTATCTACTAGCAACAGAGAGCGTGCAAGAATATATAATCGATCTCAACATATTATTCAATATTCATCAGATCCCAGCAAGCACAACATGTAGCATTACATAAGGATGATCTTGATCATGTAGGGAAGCTCACAAGATCTAAACATGAGGCACAAATTGGAGAAGAGAACCATCTAGATACTGCTATGGACTCATAGTCCGGGGATAAACTACTCACGCATCACTTCAGAGGTAGGCATGGCGATGTAGATGCCTCCAGCGATGATCTCCCCCTCCAGCAGGGTGCCGAGAAGAGTTTCAGAACCCTCCCGAGCTAGGGTCTACGATGGTGGACGCGACGGAACTTCTCATGGATGGAGGCTCGGGTGTCCAGGGTTTTCCCAAGATCGTGATTAATTAGGCGGAGGGGCGATGTCGGTGGAGGCTAGGGGGACCACACCACCCCTAGGCACGGGCTAGGGCTAGGCCGCGCCTTGGGCTGGCGTGGCCACCCTGCTGCCTCTCTTCGACTCCCCTCCGGACTCTGTCTTTGTTACGGTAAAATATTGACTTCGACTTTTGTTTCGTTCAATTCCGAGAATATTTCCTGTACAACTTTTCTGAAATACAAAAATAGCAGAAAATAGGGAACTAGCACTGTGGCATCTTGTTAATAGGCTAGTGCCGGAAAATGTATAAAAGTGCAACGAAGCATGAGAAAACATATATAAATTTGCGTAAAACAAGCATGGAGCATAAAAAAATTATTGATACGTTTGAGACGTATCAAGAATCCCCAAGCTTAACTCATGCTTGTCCTCGAGTAGGTAAGTGATAACAAAATAATTTTTGAGGTGACATGAAGCCAACACAATATTGATCAAGTATTGTAAAGCATTGTGAGCTGGGATCAATGTACTCTAAACATAGGCATGATAGATATAATTCTAACAATAGAACTTAGCAATTATGTTATAACATGAAGAGTAACTCAAACAAAGGATCATAAATAATTGTGCATTGAAAGCAACTATTTGTTTATGAGCATAGATAAAACATAGCAAAGTGGTACTCAACATGTCCTTTATGAAGTGGCAAAACATAAATGCTAGGACACCTTTAAATTTCAGAGGATGACTAGATAAAAGTAATTTAAGAACAAGCAATAGTCATAATCATGAATCAATGAATAATAATTTTGGGACTATGCACATTGCACTAAGAATGACAACTATGCTCTCTTAATTGGTGCATAAAGAAGAAGATGAATACTCAACATAAAAGTAAAAGAAAGAATCTTTGCAGCATAAACAAGATAAACAAGTTTTATAAACCTTCCAAAAAGTTTGGTACTCATTAGCTTTGAGATCTCATTGCCACTATCATAAGCATGTTGAATGGTTAAAGTTAGTGTGAGTGCAAATATGAGCTATATGCTTGACAAATCACAAGCTGAAAATCCCATGCCCCTTGAATACGAGTACCTAAACCTCATGCTACTCAACTTAGGTCCCAAATAAGTCTTTGTCATTGTAAGTATACATGTATCATCGAGAACCGCCAACGGGGTACCTCTTTCCCGATGATATGGAAGTACTCTTGTAGGAGCAATCCCATGCTAAAATGACAAGACAAACACACAATGAGCATCTCAACAATTTTTTATTTTCTATGGGTATAGCTTTTTATTGAAAATTCTTCATAGAATGCTCACTATGGTTCGCTATAAATTTACACCATGAATGATGCATGGCTTAGATTAGTGGCCCAGACGTTTCTCTAACTCATATACCAACTCCATGGATATACAAGTTTCCATTTTATTTCGCACTGCTAGGCATCCATAAGCAAAAGAACATGATATCAACTAAATATGAATAAGTGCAATGCTGAAAGCATTCCCCATGAAAGCATGGTTATGCTAACTCCCAACTTGAAATTTGTAAACATATAAATTTCATAAGATAGTCACAATGATCAAGTTAAGTACAAGAAAGTAAATGTGCCATCAAGTTCATGAGAGCTTTACTAACTAATTTTCTCATGCCAAAATTTAATTTGGAAGATAAATAAAACATGATGAATATACTTGGAATAACAATAATGCTAATAGGTAGATATGGTGGACACAATATGCAAACTTTGGTTATTGGTGATTGGATGCACGAGTAGAGTTCATACTTAGTACAGGCGAAGGCTAGCAAAAGACTGGGAGCGACCAACTAAGAGAGCAATAATGGCCATAATCATGCATAGCGACAAAACATTATTAATCAAAGCATAAAGTGATATTAAAAGTCAAAAACTAAATGATCATAGAGGCTTTGGTTGACTGGTTATAGTCATAACATGGTATAAGCATGCGTCAAGTCAACCCATAAAGCATCAAAGGATAATACCACAATATTATGGTTTTATGATGGAAACAACACATGATTCTTTCAATGACACATTATGCACTCTCAACTATTTGAGACAAGTCATGCTACAACAATAAATACTAAGCATATGACAAGAATAACATCCAACATGACATGGCAAAGTCTATTCCACAGTCTAGACAAGCTTCCTTTTGCATCACTATAGACATGAAACATTTTACTCGTCTCTAACACCAATCAACTCATTTGAAATAACTCTCAGAGATGAAAAACAATATGTACCAGAGAGCTAATCATACATAAATAAATAATATTAACGAGCTCTGAACATAATTCAAGTGAAAAACGAGAGCTAAACCAGTACTAGAAAATTAGAACACTCGCAGAACAATAAGAGCGAAAAGTAGAGTGTTCTATGCAATTAGAATGGAGCGTGTCTCTATCCAAAACAAATGTGTCGGGATCCAACATATGCTACAGCAAACAAAACTAAACAAAACTAAAAACAGCAATAAAGACGCTCCAAGAACAAATAGCGTCTGAAGCAATAAAAATATAGCGTATAGAGAGATGACCTCTTGCTTTGTTGATGAAGAGATCACAATTGTTAATTGTTATTTGAACAAAAAGATCACAATAAACTTTTGGTAAAAGTTCTGTCTTGGTCGGAGTGGGGGATGCCCAACATCCCCAAGCTTTGACGCTTGCACCTCTTGGATATTTCTTGGAGTGCAGGGGCATCCCCAAGCTTGAGCTTTTGTCCATTTCATCTCATTACATCATTCTTCTCTCCCTACACTTGAAAACTTCCTTCATACAAAACTTCACATAATTCTTATTAGTAGCATTAGTGTATTCAAAATAACAAATTCACTTGGGTTCAATTCTAACATATATAAAACACCTATCAAAACATTAGCTACTGTAGCAACCTCTTCAAAAAGCTATTTGATCAAAAGAACTCAAAAAGAAAGAGATTAAGAGGCAAATGCAAATAGTGGCAGAAATCTATCAAAACGGAACAGCAGGTAAAGATAGATTTTTTCAAAAATCGTATGTTGCTCAGATCGAAAAGTGTTCAACTAACTAAAGTTAGATAATAACCCGGGCATATGCTGAAAAATTGGAAGCTCAAAATTCCGCTCTGGATGTGAATACGAATTTTTACAGTGATAGCACAGAATTTGTTTCTAGACAACAACTTCTCCAAATCTTACTTTCTTCCTACTAAAGGCTATTCTTGGCACAAAAATGAAATAAAAATGATAAGGAGATGTTATTACAGAGGAAATAACTTATAAGACTCAACAAAAGAAAAAATTACAGAAAATAAAGATGGGTTATCTCCCAAGAGTGCTTTTCTTTAACGCCTTTCAGCTAGGCGCAGAAAAAGAGCTAGCGTCAAGTATTATCAAGTGAACAATCATCGACATCATTCACTTCCTCTAAAACAGAACTTGTCAAAATAGGTACTTCAGATACCCCTGGAGATGATTCAACATGTAAATCACTCTTAGTTGTACTAAAAGTTTTATCAATTTTAAACATATTATGGGGTTTTGGTTTGGGTACCTTGGGAACATACATGAATTTTTGCTCTTTTCCGACAAAAGCTTTCTCCTTCTTAAACCCAAGAGAGGAAAAGATTAAACTTAAAGTTTCTATAGCCTCCTCTAGTTTACCAATCCTAAGGTTTATACTATCATGGGTATTGCTACATTTTAAAACAGTGATTTTTTATTGATAGTTTCTATTTTCATTAATTTGGCTAGCATTATCAAGACAATTTAGCAAACTTTTCTCTAGAGAGCTTAGTCTTTCTATAACATCTTCCAATGTGATCTCAGTTTTAACAACATTAGTAGGTGAGATTTCTACCA